>NC_134411.1:42157782-42395282 GCF_038048845.1 Mixophyes fleayi | reverse complement strand
CAGACCATGAAAGCAATAAGCAATAAGCGGCATAAAAATACTTTTTGCCAAAGTGATCAATGGATGTTAATTTTGACAAATGCTCAAGCTCCATTTCACTTCCAGTGAATGTAGCCTAGTAGCCTAGGACAGCTCAGAGCCCTAAAATTGTACCTTTGGATGTACAAACTTGCAATCTAGCACTGTGAGTTTTCCACATAAGATCTATTCCAGTATATTTGAGCACTGTGACTACATTACATTAAAAAGAATATCCCTGTCTGTCCCACAGTGTTATTGGCATTCCATTCCTTATTAAAGTGTTTAGCATTACTCTTCACAATGACTGTAGGAGGAATCTCTGGGTAACCCTCTATGTGTGATATTATTACTGCACCCTCATGATCACTCTGTGCCCCCTTCAACATCACATTGTGCCCTCCATCATGCTTCAGTTCCTCCATATCAGTATCTCCTTTATCACACTGTGCCCAGGTGACATCTTTATCACACTGCCCCTTCATCATTACACAGTGCCCCTCCATTCCTTTATTTACCTTTTTATGGCTTTCTTTCTCCTGTTTCCTTCTCTTTCTCTTCTGTCTGTCTCTTTCTCTTCTGTCTCTTCTGTCGTCTTTCTCTTCTGTCTTCCATCTTCAGGCTTGTGGCTCCTCTCTGCACCGCTCCTCACTGAAAATGATGGATATGATGACATCACGTCAGTCATGCCAGTCTTTGTGAATGGAGCAGGAGGGGAGGAGGAGGGGGCCGGGCGCTGCTGCTGCACAGAGCGTGTTTTCTTTGTGCCGGTGGACAAGTGGGGATGACAGGCGGAGGGGAGCACCTCTCAGGCTTGGCGCCCCCCCTCTTGCTTACCCCTCTTACCTCATTCCGTTGGCCCTGATCTAGGAATATATTTTTCTATATGGCCCCTCCCCTAAGCCAGAGGCTGGTGCTCCTCCATTTCTCTGCCAGCAACAGCCATAAACTGTGGGGGCAGCTGGACTAACTACATGCCGACATCAAGAGATTGTGGCTTGTGATAGTACTGTACCTATCATTCAACCTCCCCTACCCCACGGTCCATGGGCATTTAATAAAAGTTAACAACATTAACTTGTCCTGGTAAAAACTTCTGCCTGTAGCAGCCCCAGGGGCTTTGCTTAAGGGGAGGGGCCACCATAGGGAAACATTTTCCTAGGTGGCATATAGCTTTAAAGAGCTTTATATTTTTTCTCAGTAAGACTCATTACCATTTGATTTAGCACCTGAAACGTAGGGCACATTGGGCCTGCCTTTAGTTTGATTGATTGAAATATTTCTTATTTTATTTGTATAAATGAGGCCCATCATTTCACTTATCCCACATTGGTAAGAGAAACCCCATCCATATACCCAGATCTGCTCATCGTTCCCTGAAAAGTTACTTACTCTCCTATGGACAACATCTTGATGCACAAATCAGTCCTGTAAAAATAGGTGCTTGGTTTGCACATTTTTAACTGAACCCCTATTTATGGTAATTCCCCCAAATAGAAATAAGCAAATAATTTTGGTACATTTCCAGTTTCTAACCATATCAGCTTTTAGTGGCTGATTTAAGTCATGCTGAAAATTCTGAACAAAACAGTCTATTAATTAAATTTTAAAAAAAGTGAAAAACAAGAAATGTAAATTAAAATTACTTTTTATATAACTTTTTGATCTATAATAAAAGATTTGTGAATTAATTGGATAAAAAACAGGACATTTTCTTATCTCTTTTCTTACATTTTTTATTGCAGTCCAGCTTACAAAGATCCTCTTTGTATCATGAAGTTATAGTGACACCTTGTGGTGATACTGCATTTTTCAGTTTCACAAGGGCTGCATCAACTTACAGACTCTCTGCTTTGCAGGGAAACCTGCCTGTTCATGTTTAAATATAGTTTCCACTTTGACACTTTACTGTTGAGCAGGTGGAATCATGTACTTAGGAGACATTGCGAAGCACAAGATATTCATTTGCAAACTCATCATCTCTGTATTTACAGTTGTAAAACTGAAATTGGTGTGTCTTGTGAGGCGTATGTAAGTACGCATTCATTTTATTCGTTCTTGGTTTGCAAGTTTGTAACTGACCCTATATGTATGGTGATGCCAGAGTATTCTGCAGCTTAGCAGTGTACATATGTGCCTATTTTTCAGATGCACACTGATGATGATAATGACAGTCACCAGCACTAGCTAGCTGTTTCTGATTGGCTGACTGTGAATTCACCTTTGAAGCTGATAGGTGGTTTCTTCACTGATTTGTGCATATATAATAGGGCGTATTTTTAGACCATTTTTTTGGCTACTTATATTCGTAGACAAAAAGTTTATTATATATGCAATATAATACAGGGGTTTTTTGCTTTGTTATTTTCTTTTACATCAAGCCTAATAACTAATGTGTTATTGTTATCAATTATTAAAAACCTTCCTTTTGTTTATGACCTGGTTGTGTGTATGTGTTTGTACATATGCCTGACATAAATCTGGTGTATATGCTACAGGTGCAGAGCTGTATGTCACTCGAGATGCCTATGAGTCAGCATATGGGCATACATATATATTTTTCTCTGGTATTGTCTCAAAATATTGCCTTATGTTGTCATAGCAGCTGTCCGTCAAGTCTATTTAGGGCTCATTTGGGTGTGGCTCATAAGCCAGCCCTTGCTAGATGTAAGCCCCTATACCTGGGAGGTGAGTGCATCTGATTTTAACTGCATTTTAATGGTGATTAAAGCATATAGGTCAGTGTAGGACCTGCATATAATGAGGTGCCCTTGACTTAGATGCAGGCTTAAAATTTTGATCAAAATCTGAACTAATACTTCAAGCTTTCATTTTGATAGACACACACAGATATGCAGTGTTAAGGATAAGCGCAAACAACAACTGTCTTTTTGATTTGTATACATATATGGGCATTTGTATTGCCACGCAGCTGGTACCATATATAATATGGGATATACAGTATGCAGGCTTATTGCCATGCAGTTGGTTCCCTATGTGATATGGGATATGCCGAGCACGGGCTTATTGTTTCTCTGGTTTTGTCTCATAAATATATATGCTATATTTATGGATAGCTTTTTTTTAGTGTAAATTACACCCTTCAGTATGAAGGATACTTGCCAACATTGGCATCAAACTGTCCGGGAGGTGGCTCTGTAATGGGGCCATGGCCACGAGATTCACATCATTAGGCCAGGATGACACATTCAGCCCCGCCCCCACCCACATGACCAATGAACGGGGCATGATCCGGGAGGTTGCACTGCTCTCGAGAGTCCGGGAGAGCTCCCAAAAATTATGGATGGCTTTTTTTAGTGTAAATTTCACCCTTCAGTTTTACACATACTTGCCAAGATTGGCATCAGGGTGTCCGGGAGGTGGTTCCGTGATGGGAGCGTGGCCATGATTTTCGCGTCATTAGGCCACACCCTATCAAACGCTGCCAATTATGGCCTATTACAGCAGCAGGCGGGGCCAGCAGTCCCGCCCCCACCCACTTTTCCAACGAACGTGGCATGATCCGGGAGGTTGCCCTGCTTTCTTTGGAGTCCGGGAGAGCTTCCAAACATTTGTGAGTCTCCCGGAATAAACACAGACTTACTTGATCAGCGACTGTCCACATATCCGATCCTAGCAAAACACTGACAGGAGGTTCTTCTGAATGCACAGGTGTCCGGCAGTAGTGTCTGACGTCAGTGCGCCCTCAAGAAAATTTTTCTCTGTACAGCACTGTGGAATTAATGGCACTATATAAATAAATGATGATGATGTAGCGCCTGCGGGGAACAGAACAGACGCACACAGAAGAACTTACTTTGTAAACGATGGTCACCTCCTGTCCGCTTCCGATGCCCCAGGCGCTGTCCGATCCCAGGCTTTGTTGTGAAACGGTGGGGGCGGGGCTATCTGCGTCATACAGGCCCCTTCCATTGCTACAATAGGCCAAAATTGGCATTGTATAGCAGAGGGACGCAGGCCTAACGACATTACTAATGTGGCCATGCCTCCAAGACACGGCCACCTTTGGAGATCTCCTGGAGGGGAGTTCTCCAAAGTTGGCAAGTATGATATAACATGATCATAATATAATCAGTAGAGTAAGCAAAACATTCTCCAACATGACCACTTCAGAAAAAAACAATTAATCCTATTTATCTTTAAAAACATACATACACATTTAATTCAAAATCATGCAATAGTAGTAGCATAATTACCAAACAGCAGGTAAAGCTGCTGTTGTAGCGCCTTTGGGGAACAGGACAGACTCACACAGATAAACTTAACTTACAAACAATGGTCACCTCCTGTCTGCTTCCGATGCCCCAGCCATTGTCCTATCCCAGCAGATCAGCAGCCGCAACCCTTGTCACCTCCAACCACGTCCCTCTAAGAAAAAGACACAGATTACGGCCGTGCCTACCAGGAAAGGGCTGTCCAAGACCACGGCAATGAGCAAAGACACTCTCAGTCAAAGCTCCCTGGCCGCCTCCTTGCTTTACTTTTGCCAAGGCGTGGGGGACTACAGGCACTTGAGACCAAGAATAGTCCCGCCTCAAGTACCTCGCACACCTCTCTGTGAGGGCCTAACCGAAAGGGGGAATGGAGCGTGATACTCACCAGGACACTCCCGCTTCTGGTCCTGTTCTCCTGCACCTCCCCGACACCTGCGGATGACAAGGAACACACAGCCTCCCTCTGCGCTATCAGTGAGACTAAGGTGTACAACCACGACACTAAACTTACTACAACAGGCGACCCGACCCTAACAACTCTCTAATGGTCAGCAACGCAACTAAATTAAACAACTATAACTAACTAGGTGTGGTGCACTAACGGGAACTACTCACTAACCACTATGGGGAACACCAGCCGGTGTTCACAGACTAATCCGGAGGGCGGTTACTAACCCCCTCACCCAGGTCGTACCAAGAAGAGTGTCTTCTTGCTATGGGTCACCGACGGATCCTAAGGACCGGCTGCACAAGGCCCGACTGAGGCTCAGTGGAACAGCACACTAACCTAGGCGTCGACTGCCGCACAGAAGAGCCGATCGTAACTCAACCGCCTGACTGCCTCCACCCAGGTATCGAACACGTGTCCGTCCACCCGGAACCGCCAGAGAACCTGCACGGAACTCGGGCTTGGGACACCAAACCAGAACCACGGGCCGCCCCTGGAACTGAATCAAGCTGTGCTGCACTGCCACATTCTCTCTCTTAGTCACCCCCTCTGGAAACCAGCGTGACCCCAGGGACCTACGGGACGGGAAAACTACGTATGTTCTTCCCTGACTATGTGTAAGCTGGTAACTACACTTGTCCCCACAGTACGGGTTAGTACAGGACAACACAGGGAACAAGAGCCTACCTTTAATGGTGGCCTGACGTCTTGCACTTGGAAACAAATAGGTAGCACACCAAAAATACAGTATACAAGCAATATTCGCCGTACAGACAGAATAAAAACAGTAATACAGTATTTTGCAAGCTACTCACCACAGTACACGGATGCTAGCCAACCAGCCGGTTGCTACAGCAACAACAGGAGCCTTCTGCTCTACTGTACCTCACTCTCAGTGTACTCACCTCACACAGGACTGCGCCCTACACTCACAAGGCTCTCACGCCTCTGACACACCCTAAGCCTCTTTGCCCAGTTACCTACAGAGCCTTGTGCTCTGACTACGGGCCTCAGCCCCCTCTCTACCTTGGGCTCTGAGCCCACTGACTAGGGCCTTGCGCCCTCCTGCTCAGGCCTCTAGGCCTCTAACTAGGGCCTTGTGCCCTGCCTCCCAGGGAACACTAGCCCCTGCCTAACTATGGGCTTTGTGCCCTTGACTACGCCCTGTGGCCTCTCCTAACTACGGCCACTGGGCCGCTACCTAACAGACTAGCTTGGACCTTGTGCCCTTTTAACGCTTCTGGGCTACTTGCCCACTACCTCATAGGGCCTATTGCCCCAACTCCTGGGCCTTGCGCCCCTACAACTTGCCCACGGGCCTTGTGCCCGACCGTGGCCACGGGCCTAATGCCCGACCTAACGTTGAGTTTACTTACCTGCTCTGCGCAGGATACTCAACTTGCCACGCTGTCTTCTCTCTTCTTTTCCTGTTTCCAGACCCTCCAGCTGGCGGCGCGTCTTCTCCTGTTCGGCGTGGACTCCGCTGCTGTTCCTGAGGCGGGGGCGCTTTCAGCCCTTACAAGGGCTCCCCGCCGACATCTGCGTTGGTGATTGTAAGTGGCAGTGTCGCTCCTAGCCCTTACAATGGCTCCCTGCCACTTCCGTCGACTGCTTGATTGAAGTCTTCTTCCGCCGCTCCGAACGTCCCATGATGTCCTTCTCTGTCTCCGCCGCCGCACTTCTGAGAAAATGACGCCGGCCGGCGGTTTATATACTCGCCGGAGCGGCGTCATCAATAGGTGCCGCCGCGAGCACTGATTGGCTCGCCGTGGCACCAATCTTTCAAACGGCCGGATCCGAGCCGCGATTGGCTCGCGTATCCGGCCACTGATTGGCCAGCGGGGAAAGATGAGCCCTGATTGGCTCATCCCTCCTCCGCTGCCCAGACCTGGAAGAAGAAGGGAATACTTACCAACGCTGGATCGCTGGACCGCTAAGTACACGTCTTCCTTCCTCTTCACCCGCTTGATGGGCACAGCCACCGTGAACATCTTCAGCCCCTCCAGGGGCGCAGCGGCAGCCTCCGGATCCGTCTTTGCCCTCTTCACGGGCACCGGATCCGGAGACAGGGGGGAACACATCCTCACAATGATATTAAGGGTAAACTTTGGCAACAATTGCCTTTTTATTTTGTATACATATATAACGTTTATATTGCCATGCAGCTGGTACCATATATATGGGATTAACTGATCACAGGCTTATTTCTTCTCCCATTTTGTTTTAAAATGTTCCCTATGCTGTTTTAGCAGCTGTTTATCACTCCTTTTAAATGCTCATTTGGGTGTGACCCACAAGCCAGCTCTTGCTAGATGTAAGCCCCTATATTTGAGAGATTTTTTTTTTGCTTTCTCCCTTTCCCCCCTCTTCATAATAGAAGGCCATTGAATGAGTTTACACTGAAATCATCCTCTGTGTGGGCTCAGGTGGAACAGGTAAGTGACTGAGGTGTGAGGGGTCTGTATGGGGCTTGTGGTGTAATCTGATGGCCATGTAAGAGACATGTGGGGAGGTCTGATGGGCCAGTAAGGGGCATGTGGGGAGTTCTACTGGCATGTAGAGATATCTGATGGCATGTAACGTGGCAAAAGGGCATGTAAGGGACATGTGATGAGGTCTGAGGGGCATGTGAAGAGGTCTGAGGTCTATGGACACTTATGACTTTTCCCTAATTGAACAGTTCCCTCCACAGCGACTGTTGATAAGGTAGCAGCGTGCCTATTAGTAGTCCTTTGAACCCTTCTCCACCAGACACAGCAGTGAAGTAAAACTATGCAGATTTGATGATTATTGTGAACATTTTGACAATGTCCGATATTTGGACCAACCCCTAGCTGGAGGTAGACACGGCCCTCAAGCGCCATTGCTGCTGTGCAGAGTATCTTCTCTTCTCTCTTCAGTAGAATGCTGTGGAGTGTATATAGGATGAAGTACTTCTACATCTGATGATCACATGTTCACCGGACCTTCATGCAGGAGAGATAGCTACCGGGTCTAAGAAGACCCACTGTATCTCTCCTAGTTTAAAATAAAACAACCAAAAAACGAAATATTACACAAACCAATGTGCAATCAGGTTTAATTTGAATATGCTGCCATAAAACATGGTTTATTATCACATTTCTCCCTCATTAATTTAAAGCTGTTTTCCATCTAGGACAGGGCTGGTGCTAGCATGTCTGGCGACACCAGCAAGAAATGAATATGAGCCCTCCTCTTTAATAAGTTATTTGTTCATTTAAGAATACTTTTTCTTTTAATACAAATCAGCAAATAAAATTTGATAAAGAGAGTAATTCAAATAAATACAATAAACAGCAAACATGAATTGCTGCATGAATAATCTAAATAAAGAATATGTAATCTTTGTAATAAAAGTTTACATTTTCGGCAAATTAGTTTGGTTGTGTCCCATTATGATCACACTGTGCCTTCCTTCATGCTTTTGATCCTCCATCACAGTTTCCCCTTTTTCACACACCGTGCTATTGTGCTATCTTTATCTTAAGGTGCTTAAGATTTTTAAACGGCTTCCAAACTGTCTGTGCAATATTTTCAAATTGAATGTTTCTATAAAGATGGCAAATCAAAACGTAGTCGGCAGGATTCGAACCTGTGCGGGGAGACCCCAATGGATTTCTAGTCGAGTGTTGCTGAATGTAGGTACTTTTGTGCAGTAGGGTATAAAATTATATTGTATTTTATGGGTTTTTTTTATATCTTGCCTCATTAGTAAGTTAGCTGTTTGTTCAGACAATGCTATTTTGTGCTTCCTGTATTTGTTTTATTTTCTCTCTGCTAGCTAGATTTACATATATTGAACTATATGCGCATTTATAATTACATCTATAGCAAAAAACAATTAAGGTCCCACCGAGATTTGAACTCGGATCGCTGGATTCAAAGTCCAGAGTGCTAACCATTACACCATGGAACCAAGCATACAATGTGAACTAGTTAAATTCATTAGGACTGCAGTACCAATGTTCAACAATAGGGCTGTATCTTCTTGTTGGGATCAAATTTTTTTCCCTGCTTCATTCTGGTGTTAAACTATTGTGTTCACAGATTGTATGAACATTTGATATTTGTCTTAAAATGAGATACATCTTACCTTGATTTTCTTTTTATGTTGAACAAACTTTAAATCACAAAAAGTCCAGTTTACAATGTTATGAAAAGTATAGATACAAACTGCTCATATGGTATTGCCCTTGTGTGCTTGTCAAAATGCTAATCAATCGATTACTATGACTTACGAACAGACCATGAAAGCAATAACCGGCATCAAAATACTTTTTGCCAAAGTGATCAATGGATGTTAATTTTGACAAATGCTCAAGCTCCATTTCCCTTCCAGTGAATGTAGCCTAGGACAGCTCCAGGGCCTGATCAACCACTAGGCTGACCAGGCTGCAGCCTGGGGCGCTGGGTCCCGGGGGGCGCTGCCCTGTGGGTATTTTTTTATTTTTTTTTTAAAAAAATAAAAAAAAAATTTAATTTTTTTTTTTTTTTTTACATTTTTTTTTTCTTTCCTTCATTCATTTTTTTTTTCGGGGTGGGGGAGGGGGGGGTCGCCGCAGGGGGGTGGAGGGCTCGACAATCAAAAGCAATGGTGGTCAGTGGTTAGCAACACACAGCCAATCGCCAGGCTGCCTGTTGCTGTGCAGCAGACAGGAAGCAGGACGTCTTCACTTCCTATCTGCTGATCTGAGGAGAGGAGCGACGCTGGCACAACTACAGGTAATTGAAGGGGGGAACTACACTGCATATCTATAGGGAGAGGGGGGGAACTGCCCTGCATATCTATAGGGAGGGGGGGGAACTGCCCTGCATATCTATAGGGAGGGGGGGGGAACTGCCCTGCATATCTATAGGGAGGGGGGGGGATCTGCCCTGCATATCTATAGGGAGGGGGGGGAACTGCCCTGCATATCTATAGGGAGGGGGGGAACTGCCCTGCATATCTATAGGGAGGGGGGGGGAACTGCCCTGCATATCTATAGGGAGGGGGGGAACTGCCCTGCATATCTATAGGGTGGGGGGGGGGAACTGCCCTGCATATCTATAGGGAGGGGGGGGAACTGCCCTGCATATCTATAGGGAGGGGGGGAACTACACTGCATATCTATAGAGAGGGGGGGAACTACCCTGCATATCTATAGGGAGGGGGGGGGGACTGCCCTGCATATCTATAGGGGGGGAACTGCCCTGCATATCTATAGGGAGGGGGGGGAACTGCCCTGCATATCTATAGGGAGGGGGGGAACTGCCCTGCATATCTATAGGGAGGGGGGGGGGGACTGCCCTGCATATCTATAGGGGGGGAACTGCCCTGCATAACTATAGGGAGGGGGGGGAACTGCCCTGCATATCTATAGGGAGGGGGGAACTGCCCTGCATATCTATAAGGAGGGGGGGAACTGCCCTGCATATCTATAAGGAGGGGGGGAACTACCCTGCATATCTATAGGGAGGGGGGGGGACTGCCCTGCATATCTATAGGGGGGGAACTGCCCTGCATATCTATAGGGAGGGGGGGGAACTGCCCTGCATATCTATAGGGAGGGGGGGGGGGAACTGCCCTGCATATCTATAAGGAGGGGGGGGGAACTGCCCTGCATATCTATAGGGGGGGAACTGCCCTGCATATCTATAGGGAGGGGGGGGGGGGGAACTGCCCTGCATATCTATAGGGAGGGGGGAACTGCCCTGCATATCTATAAGGAGGGGGGGAACTGCCCTGCATATCTATAAGGAGGGGGGGAACTGCCCTGCATATCTATAAGGAGGGGGGGAACTGCCCTGCATATCTATAAGGAGGGGGGGAACTGCCCTGCATATCTATAGGGAGGGGTAACTGCCCTGCATATCTATAGGAAGGGGGGGAACTACCCTGCATATCTATAGAGAGGGGGGGGAACTACCCTGCATATCTATAGGGAGGGGGGGGGGACTACCCTGCAAATCTATAGGGAGGGAGAGGGTGGACTGTCATGCATATGTATAGGGAGGGAGAGGGGGACTGTCATACAAATCTATAGGGTGGGAGGGGGGGGGGGGCTGCCATGAAAATCTATAGGGAGGGAGGGAGGTTGATATGTATGAAGGAGGGCAGAGGAGGGGGGCTGATATATGTGACTGGGGGAGTTTTGATGTGACGGGGGGGGATAGCTAGCTAGCAGAGTGGAGGTAAGGAAAATAGCTGCAAGGGGGATGGATGCAGGGTGGGAGGTAAAGAAAATGGCTCCAGCAGGGGTTAAGGAAAATGGCTGTGGGGGGGGTTGTGGTTAAGGAAAATGGCTGCAGGGGGTATTTAAAAAATAGAGCAGCTTTGGGGGGCAGAATCTCATGATTGTGTGGTGGTCACATGGGTGGTCTCAGCAATCACTAGAATACTAAATATTAGTGAGATGGGGCTGGTAGAGGTTTGTATTTGATTGACAACAAATATTCAGATATTGCTTATATATGCCTGTCCGATGGGGTACTTTTAGCTGGCTATAATGGAGTGTTTTGTTTTAACTAAAGGGCCTAATCATTCAGGGTTTGCATTATAATACATTTTTGCATTTTCAAAACAGGACGCCAACTTTCCAGAAGCCAGCGAGAGGATAACAAAGTTGCAAGAGAGAAGAGCAAGAACAGGTAAGAGACAATGGCACAATCTGTCTAAATTTGAATGCTGGAGAATACACCTGAACATTCATATTCAGGAGTGTTCCTATACACCTATATATTCGGAGGAGGGGGGGGGGCGCTGCGGCCATATTAGCCTAGGGCGGCCAGAACCCTTAATCAGGCCCTGGACAGCTCAGAGCCCTAAAATTGTACTTGTGCCTTTGGATGTACAAACTTGCTATCTAGCACTGTGAGTTTTCCATATAAGATCTTTTCCAGTATATTTGAGCACTGTGACTACATTACATTAAAAAGAATATCCCTGTCTGTCCCACAGTGTTATTGGCATTCCATTCCTTATTAAAGTGTTTAGCATTACTCTTCACAATGACTGTAGGAGGAATTTCTGGGTAACCCTCTATGTGTGATATTATTACTGCACCCTCATGATCACTCTGTGCCCCCTTCAACATCACATTGTGCCCTGCATCATGCTTCAGTTCCTCCATATCAGTATCTCCTTTATCACACTGTGCCCAGGTGACATCTTTATCACACTGCCCCTTCATCATTACACAGTGCCCCTCCATTCCTTTATTTACCTTTTTATGGCTTTCTTTCTCCTGTTTCCTTCTCTTTCTCTTTTGTCTGTCTCTTTCTCTTCTGTCTCTTCTGTCGTCTTTCTCTTCTGTCTTCCATCTTCAGGCTTGTGGCTCCTCTCTGCACCGCTCCTCACTGAAAATGATGGATATGATGACATCACGTCAGTCATGCCAGTCTTTGTGAATGGAGCAGGAGGGGAGGAGGAGGGGGCCGGGCGCTGCTGCTGCACAGAGCGTGTTTTCTTTGTGCCGGTGGACAAGTGGGGATGACAGGCGGAGGGGAGCTCCTCTCAGGCTTGGCGCCCCCCCTCTTGCTTACCCCTCTTACCTCATTCCGTTGGCCCTGATCTAGGAATATATTTTTCTATATGGCCCCTCCCCTAAGCCAGAGGCTGGTGCTCCTCCATTTCTCTGCCAGCAACAGCCATAAACTGTGGGGGCAGCTGGACTAACTACATGCCGACATCAAGAGATTGTGGCTTGTGATAGTACTGTACCTATCATTCAACCTCCCCTACCCCACGGTCCATGGGCATTTAATAACAGTTAACAACATTAACTTGTCCTGGTAAAAACTTCTGCCTGTAAACAGGACATTTTCTTATATATTTTCTTACATTTTTGATTGCAGTCCAGTTTACAAAGATCCTCTTTGTATCATGAAGTTATAGGGACACCTTGTGGTGATACTGCATTTTTCAGTTTCACACGGGCTGTATCAACTTACAGACACTCTGCTTTGCAGGGAAACCTGCCTGTTCATATTTAAACAAAGTTTCCACTTTGACACTTTACTGTTGAGCAGGTGCTTCATGATTGGAATCATGTACTTAGGAGACAGTGCAAAGCGAAAGATATTCATTTGCAAACTCATCATCTCTGCATTTACAGTTGTAAAACTGAAATTGGTGTGTCTTGTGAGACGTATGTAAGTACGCATTCATTTTATTTGTTCTTGGTTTGCAAGTTTGTAACTGACCCTATGTGTATGGTGATGCCAGAGTATTCTGCAGCTTAGCAGTGTTTGTACATGTGCCTGATGTAAATCTGGTGTATACGCTACAGGTGCAGAGCTGTACCCCTCTTGAGATGCTTACGAGTCAGCATACATTTTCTCTGGTTTTGTCTCAAAGTATTGCTTTTTGTTGCCTTAGCAGCTGTCCGTCAAGCCTATTTAAGGCTCATTTGGGTGTGTCTCAAGCCAGCCCTTGCTAGATGTAAACCCCTATACCTGGGAGGCGAGTGCATCTGATTTCAACTGCATTTTAATGGTGTTTAAAGCAAATAGGTCAGTGTAGGACCTGCATAAATTGAAGTGCCATTGGCGCTGGATTGCAGGCTTAAAAGTTTTGATCAAAATATGAACTAATTCATCATGTTTTCATTTTGCTAGACAGACACAGATATGCAATGTTAAGGATAACAGGGGCAAACGCAGGAATTTTAAGGGGGGGTTTCCAGTTGAATATGGAACAAAGCAAAAATAAAACACACACATATATATATATATATATATATATATATATATATTAAAACAATGTGAAAAAGACAACGGCGCTCAGTGCAAACACCAATGATCACGTGTTTAAAAACCTGTGCTCAAAATATTTAAAATCACATACATTAGGCTGCTTCCCTTTGATACATCAGCTTGCAGATGTACAATCTAAGTAAACAAATGAGAAAAAGAAGCGCCAGAACATAGTGTGATATTGCCAAGTTAGTGCAGTGATCAGATTGATTATCAAATTATCCTCGTACCAGATGAATAATATAATTTCGCTTATCTGAGATAGTATCCCTCTGCGAACTCCAAATCCTTCTTATGCAGATTAGGGTATTCCAGACTAGAACTCAGATAGAAAATAGCAAACAATAGAGTAGTGCGTTTTAACAAAAATGAAACATCATTTAATTCATAAAATTGTATCCATAAACAGCAAATTCATTGCCCGTACATTATATAAAATCAATTCAAGCTTATCTGTGCACTAGAATCATCCACAGTCCAGTTATGATCTCGCCAGACACCGGTATTCCTGGCTCCTTGACATCAATATACCGACAGGGGATAAGATTCCTCAGCCCTTTTCAAGTAAGTGACAATAGCGTCCTCAGCTGGTGATTCCAAAAACGAGTGCACCTCAGAGAAGATCCTTGACGCGTTTCGTCTATCAGACTTTATCAAAAGGATAAAGTCTGATAGACGAAACGCGTCAAGGATCTTCTCTGAGGTGCACTCGTTTTTGGAATCACCAGCTGAGGACGCTATTGTCACTTACTTGAAAAGGGCTGAGGAATCTTATCCCCTGTCGGTATATTGATGTCAAGGAGCCAGGAATACCGGTGTCTGGCGAGATCATAACTGGACTGTGGATGATTCTAGTGCACAGATAAGCTTGAATTGATTTTATATAATGTACGGGCAATGAATTTGCTGTTTATGGATACAATTTTATGAATTAAATGATGTTTCATTTTTGTTAAAACGCACTACTCTATTGTTTGCTATTTTCTATCTGAGTTCTAGTCTGGAATACCCTAATCTGCATAAGAAGGATTTGGAGTTCGCAGAGGGATACTATCTCAGATAAGCGAAATTATATTATTCATCTGGTACGAGGATAATTTGATAATCAATCTGATCACTGCTCTAACTTGGCAATATCACACTATGTTCTGGCGCTTCTTTTTCTCATTTGTTTACCTATATATATATATATATATATATATATATATATATATATATTAGTTATTGGGTCACAGGGTGAAGCCAGATACTACCCACAAGCAATCTTGTATAGTGTTTTGATTCATAGACCCAAGACTCCATTTCTGGTGAGTCTGCAGGGGGGTTGAGCTGTGTGATATATTGATATATATATAAATATTGTATCATAGGATTAATAAAGTAGAGGATTTTATATTAGTATTTCAGCATTTTATGGTGTCACCACGCCCCCTTCTGCAGTGGTCACGTGACTATCCCTCTGGGATCTCCCAACGGGAAGTTTTTAACAGTAGTCAAGTATGATCTAAATGCTGACAAAAAATATGCACGCATTTTGTTATAAGTAAGGAAAAGGGCTGTAAAATTTATTTCCCAAGCTATACATTAATCGTACACAGTGAATTAAATGCTGTGTTTGCCAGCTTGTATCTGATCTGACTGTGCAATGGTCAAATTGTATTTGTTATGCTTGCAGAATTCACTGCAGATGGTTTTAAATAAGGGTGTGCACCGGGCACTTTTAGTGTTTTGTGTTTTGGGTTCTGATTAGCTTGAGGTTTTGGGTTCCGATTTGTTTTGCCAAAACACCTGATGAAAGGTTTTGGTTCTGATTTATGGTTTTGGGTTCTGATTTATTATTAAAAAAGCATAAAAAGTGCTAAAATCTAGTTTTTTGTTGGTTTTTCACTCCTACGCTATTATTAACCTCAATAACATTCAATAACAATCATTTCCACTAATTTCCAGTGTATTTGGAACACCTCACACTTCACAATATTGTTTTTAGTCCAAATCGTTGGACCGAGGTAGCTTTCTGGACTGCTTAGTGTAGTGGCCCCGGTACCCAATTTGGTACTGAGGCCACAAATAAAAAACATAAACTGTTCTCAATTCCACTGCACAGCTATCTGGACTGCGTAGTGTAGTGGCCCCGGTACCCAATTTGGTACCGGGGCCACAATAAAAAAACATAAACTGGTCTCAATTCCACTGCACAGCTATCTGGACTGCGTAGTGTAGTGGCCCGGTACCCAATTTGGTACCGGGGCCACAATAAAAAAAACCTTAACTGGTCAGAATTTCACTCTACAGATGGCTGATCCTACATCCTCTGCAGCATATACAGGGTGTAGTTCTAATGTGTCAAAACCTCTTGTTTTTGACGATGACAGGTCATTTTAATTAATTTTGGATTTGGCCCAAACATTGAATATATTTTAATATCTGATACGCATCTATCTGGACTGCGTAGTGGAGTGGCCCCGGTACCCAATTTGGTACCAGGGCCACAATATAAAACCCTCAACTGGTCTGAATACCACTGCACAGATGGCGGACACCGGATGTACGTCTAACACCAACATAGCAGTTAAGGCCGCAGTTATATTTTTTTGGAAATACAGAAAGAAAGAAAGAAAGTAGTAATAGAAATGGCAGTTCCTCTTTTTTTTGAAATACAGAAAGAAAGAAAGTAGTAATAGAAATGGCAGTTCCTCTTTTTGGGAACTACATGTAGAAAGAAAATATAAATAGAAATGGCAGTTCCTCTTTTTTGAACTACACAAACAATGAACGTAGTAATATAAATGGCAGTTCCTCTTTTTGGGAACTAGATATAGAATTAAAGTATTAAATAGAAGTGACAGTTCCTCTTTTTGGGAACTACTAATAGAATTAAAGTATTAAATAGAAGGGGCAGTTCCTCTTTTTGGGAACTACATATAGAATTAAAGTATTAAATTGAAGTGGCAGTTCCTCTTTTTGGGAACTACTAATAGAATTAAAGTATTAAATAGAAGTGGCAGTTCCTGTTTTTGGGAACTACATATACAATAAAAGTATTAAATAGAAGTGGCAGTTCCTATTTTTGGGAACTACATATAGAATTAAAGTATTAAATAGAAGTGGCAGTTCCTCTTTTTGGGAACTACTAATAAAATTAAAGTATTAAAAAGAAGTGGCAGTTCCTCTTTTTGGGAACTACATATACAATAAAAGTATTAAATAGAAGTGGCAGTTCCTCTTTTTGGGAACTACTAATAGAATTAAAGTATTAAATAGAAGTGGCAGTTCCTCTTTTTGGGAACTAATAATAGAATTAAAGTATTAAATAGAAGGGGCAGTTCCTCTTTTTGGGAACTACATATAGAATTAAAGTATTAAATAGAAGTGTCAGTTCCTCTTTTTGGGAACTACTAATAGAATTAAACTGGCTCTACTGAGGCAAGATGTCGTCCTCATCCTCATCCTCTGATTCCTGGCCCCCTTCAGTGTGTACTTCCTCATCCTCACACATTATCAATTCGTCCCCACTGGACTCCACAACCACAGGTCCCTCTGTATTATCTTGAGGGCACTGCTGTGCTTTATTGAGGACTTGAGAATTCATTTATATGAACATCATTTTTTCAACGTTCTGAGGAAGCAACCTCCTTCGCCGCTCACTGACCAGGTTCCCCGCTGCACTAAAAACTCTTTCGGAGTAAACACTGGAGGGAAGACAACTCAGGTAAAATAGAGCCAGTTTGTACAGGGGCTTCCAAACTGCCTTTTTTTCCTGCCAGTAACAATATGGACTGTCTGACATGTCTATTTTGATGGTGTCAGCAAAGTAATCCTCCACCATTTTTTTAATTGTGACAGCATCAAATGCAGCGAGAGTAGACATGTCTGCAATGGTTGGCAGGTCCTTCAGTCCGGACCAGGTGTTCTCAGCATCCTCGCCAGGGGGTCTTTGAGGAAAACTGAGCTTTTTCCTCGCAGCCACAGGTGTGGAAGAAACTGATGGAGGAGCTGGTGGCATGTCACGGCCCTCTTCAGAGGCCAATTTCCTGACCAGCAGGTCTTTGCACCGCTGTAGACTTGTGTCCGCCGGAAACAGAGACACAGCATACGCTTTAAACCGAGGATCGAGCACGGTGGCCAGAATGTATTCCTCTGACTTTAAAAGAGTGACCACCCTCGCATCCTGGCAAAGCGTACGAAGGGCTTCATCCACAAGAGCTACATGCTTGGTGGAATCGCAATGGTTTACCAGCTCCTCCCTCACTTTCTCCAGCTGCTTCTGCAACAGCCTGATCAGGGGAATCACCTGACTCAAGCTGGCAGTGTCAGAACTGACTTCTCGTGTGGCAAGTTCAAACGGCTGCAGAACCTTGCACAACATGGAAATCAGTCTCCAGTGCGCTTGACTCAGGCGCATCCCCACTCCTTTTCCTAAGTCGTAGGTGGCTGTATAGGCTTGAATGGCCTTTTGCTGCTCCTCCATCTTCTGCAGCATATAAAGGGGGGAGTTCCAGCGCGTCACAACCTCTTGTTTGAGGTGATGGCAGGGCAGGTTCAGACTTTTTTGATGTATCTCGAGTCTGCGGTAGGCACTGGCAGAATGCCTAAAGTGTCCAGCAATTTTGCGGGCCACCGCAAGCATCTCCTGCACACCGCTGTCACTCTTCAGGTAATGCTGCACCACCAAATTAACGGTGTGGGCAAAACATGGGACGTGCTGGAAATTGCCCATATGTAATGCCCGCACAATGTTACTGGCGTTGTCTGACACCACAAATCCCCAGGAGAGTCTAAGTGGGGTAAGCCACTGTGAGATAATTTCCCTCAGTTTCTCTAAGAGGTTGTCAGCATTGTGCCTCTTATTAAAAGCTGTGATACACAATGTTGCCTGCCTTGGCAAGAGCAGCAGTTGTGGAGATGCTGCTACTGATGCAGCTGCTGCTGTTGCTGCGGAAGGCGATGCATCTACCGAGTGGGCTGTCACAGTCATATAGTCCTTCGTTTGCCCTGAACCACTTGTCCACATGTCTGTGGTTAAGTGGACAGTGGGTACAACCGCATTTTTAAGAGCACTGAGGACACTTGTTCGTACTTCTCTGTACATCTTTGGTATCGCCTGCCTAGTGAAGTGGAATCTCGACGGGATTTGGTACCGGGGACACAATACCTCCATCAACCCTCTAAATCCAACTCCACTGATGGTGGACACCGGACGCACGTCTAACAGCAACATTGCTGTTATTGACGCAGTTATCCGCTTTGCCATAGGATGACTAGTGTCGTACTTGGTGCTCATGGCAAACGATTGTTGGACAGTCAACTGTTTGGTGAAAGACATAGCGTTCTTGCGACTTCCCCTCTGGGATGATGACCGACTACCAGCAGCAACAGCAGCAGCGGCAGTAGTAGGCGTACCGCTGCAGGATTCCTCAGATGAATCCCGTATTGAAGAGGACTCAGTCTGGCTGGAGACATGGCCTGCAGGACTAAATCTGATGGAGATCGTGGAGGAAGTTGACGAGGAGGGTGTTGGTGGTGTGTATCCAACAGGACCAAGGGATTTAGGTGTACCTGGAGTGATGACGGTCCTAGCCCCAGTTCCTGAACTAACCACTGAACTATGAAGTTTATTCAGGTGACGAATAAGGGAGGATGTCCCTAGGTGGCCAAGATCCTTACCCCTGCTTTTTTGAGCTTTACATAAGCTACATATGGCCAGACATTTGTTATCCGGATTGGGGTAAAAATAACTCCAGACAGAAGAGGTGCATTTCTTGGTCTTCTGACCAGGCATGACGATGGGCTTTTTCATCCCATGGACATCCACTTTTTTCCCCCCTGGTGCCTCATTTAAAATAACCACATCAGCATCCTCCTCATCAAGTTCCTCCACAACGCCAGCTACATCAATAGCCTCCTTGACACCTTGATTATCCAATTCTGGAGCGACACTGTGGGTCATCCTTCCAGCATATGCAGAGGGTGTGCTGCAAATGGTGGATGGAGTTGGTACTCCATTATATGCAGCACACGTTGTATTACAGTACTATTTTTAAATACTGCAAGAACAGTGAACAATTTTTAATAGATTGCAGTATTAATGTTAATGGACTGCAATAATTTTTTTTAGACTTTTTATAATATTTTTTTTTATTTTTTTAAAAGGATTTTTGTCGAATTATAATTTTTTGGGAAGATTTTTTAATACTTTTAAAATAAAGATGCACTTAGCAAAACAAAGCACAGGACAAAAGCACCGCTGGACTCAGCAAGAACAGAGCACTGGACTGATGCACCACTGGACTCAGCAAGGACAGAGCACTGGACTGATGCACCACTGGACTCAGCATGGACAGAGCACTGGACTGATGCACCACTGGACTCAGCAAGGACACAGCACTGGACTGATGCACCACTGGACTCAGCAAGGACTTTTTTGATTTTTTTTTTTTATATTAATTTAAAAGGATTTTTGTAGAATTTTTCTGTTTTTTTCTTTTTATGGAAGAATTTTTAATACTTTTGAAAGAAATATGCACTTTGCAGAACAAAGCACAGGACAAAATGCACCGCTGGACTCAGCAAGGACAGAGCACTGGACTGATGCACCACTGGAATCAGCAGGACAGAGCACAGCACAGTAGAGCACGAGAAATAGCAGGACAGAGGACCACCTAACACACCCTCCCTCTTCCCTGATCAATGCCCGAGTGAAGATGGCGGTGGCAAGCGAGGAATTTAAAGGTTCCGAGTATCGCGAGATCCGACAGCGGGATTATGACTCAGAGCCTCGTTTTAAGTTTCGGAATCAGCGGGAATACCCGGACAGTGCTCGGATCTGACTCAGATCCGCAATGTTCGGGGGGGCTCGGATTCCAGGAATCCGAGTGCGCTCATCCATAGTTTTAAATGCTCCAAGACTCTTTGAAAAATGCATGTGTTCTGAAACATTTTTGTAGTACAAGTGGCAAAGTTACTTACAAGTGCTCATCCTTCTAATACTAATCAATGTCTTCAACATTTATCTCAGCACACAAGCCAGGGAGATCCCACTGCTGAGTCAGGGAGTGTGACCACAGGTGACGGGGGTAGGTTGACACGTTTCAATGTGAGTTGCATCATTAACCCCTGTCACCACCCACTAGGGAAGTGGGTAGGATGCAGGGGGCACACTCCTGTTGCGCTTACAGGGCCAGGGCATACCGCGTTCCACTGGCCCTGGTGTGAAGCATCTCTGAGTGAAATGTCCCAATCAGCCACATACTTTCTACACAAAATAAAATTACCACTAGAGAAGCATTAATATGTAATATGTACTAGATAAACTATAGTTACGAAGGTGGTCTATGTATAATATCTAAATTTGGCCAAATAAGTGATCACTCACCTTTCACCAGGCCAGCGGTAATCCCTGCTGATATGCGATGGAGGAGCTGCTGCGGGCGCGCATGCGCAGCAGCTCCTTTGGCGATGCTGAATTGTACAGCAGCCGCGGCGCTGTCAAAGAAGCGTCCGCGGCGGTGCTGTCGGGGCATTGTTTAACATGTTAATACATGCTGTTTGGTGCATTTTTTGTTCACGGAGGGGAGGGGTTTCTGGAGAACCAGAAACCCCCCTGCGTGCGCCTCTGGATAAGAGCTGACAACTGTCTTTTTGTTTTGTATACATATATGGGCATTTATATTGCCATGCAGCTTGTACCATATATAATATGGGACATGCCGAGCCCAAGTTTATTGTTTCTCTGGTTTTGTCTCTCGCTATTTTTATGGATGCCTTTTTTTAGGGTAAATTTCACCCTTCAGTTTTACACATACTTGCCAACATTGACATCAAGGTGTCCGGGATGTGGCTCCATCATGGGGGCGTGGCCATGATATTTGCGCCATTAGGCCACAACCTGTCAAACGCTGGCAATTTCGGCCTATTACAGCAGCAGGCGGGGCCAGCATGACGCTGTTAGCCCCGGCCCCACCCACTTCACCAACGAACGTGGCATGATCCAGGAGGTTGCCCTACTTTCTCGGGAGTCCGGGAGAGCTCCAAAAAATTTGTGAGTCTCCCGGACATTCTGGTAGAGTAGGCAACTATGGTATTACGCCTTGTAGTAGGATATAAGTGATAGATACACTTTATGAGAGTGTATCTAATAAGGATATTAATGGACCTTTTAATATTTAAATATATTATACATTTACTGTTTGTCAAAAATGTATGTTGCCCTTAAAGCTGCACTGCTGCCCTGCTGGAGACCTGAGGTTTGCTACATGCAGATGTTTGTCCCCGGATTCTGCCAAATCTGTAATCCACAGCGGACAAATAAATGTTTGATTCTTCACGTTCTTTCCCCTGGCTGTAGGAGGAATGGAAGAGGTATGAGAAAAATGGTAGCACAGAACAGCTCTGGGACCTCCTGCTAGAGATGAAGGTGAATTGTAATTATGGTGCTGTGAAAAAATGGTATTAAACAAACTGCAGTTAGTGTATATAGTATAAAGGGAGATGGAAAGTGCAGTGGTTGAATAATCTCTTTTGGATTCTCTAAGGATGAGCAGAAAGTGTCAGAGGAATAGGCTGTAATATGTTTATACAGGATGGAAAGTGGCAAATAAGTAAGATGTACATATAAATATTTCAAAATAAATTATATGAGACAAAAGTTATCAAATAATGAATGTGCTAATAGATAATAGATATTATTGAATCCAATTCTAAATATAAATGAATTGAAAACCTATACAGAATTTGAAAAAAATAAAAACTCAATTCTAATTCTAAAAATAAATGTAAATAAAAATGCTCATAAATAAATATGTATATATACAAATGTATAGGCAAAATGCCTTGGTCGTGTAGAAATTGTACCAAATACATTTCACCACCTATATTGGCTTCATCAGCGGGTTCATTAAGAAGCTTATTTATTTATATTGCTTGTTGTGACGGGATCACATATAAATAACTTATGGTATGAATTTATTTAAAGGAAATAGCGCGGGGCAATTATTTATATAAATTGCCACTGCACTTATTCTAGAGGAAATGCATTTTGTCTGATGTATATATCTGATACAATGAGCCTTTGTTTACAAAGCCTTTGGTGTATTATGATGTGGGAAAGTGGCTTGTTGTGGGTTTTTGTTGTTCTGTGGGAATGTGTATTCAGCGACTGTCTGAAGAAGGTATTCATGTCACATAGACCTTTTGACTTGCTAGTATGTATCCTGCCTCTGAAATGAGACACAGGATATCACAGCAAGGTTTTTAAGAATTTCATAGCTAAGTGTAAATATTATTGGCTTTGCAATGCATGTAAATCCATGTTTGTGTAAACAGGTTATATCCTGATGCTAAAAATAGCCTGTGTCTGAACTGTATAAACATCTTGCTTCAAAGACCTCCTTGAAAACATCTTCAGTATTGCTGTATTCCTGTGACCTGCAGATTAGACCCTAAATCTAATGTCTGCTGTCTCTGAGGTTTGGACCCAAGCTTTTCCAGTACCACCGCTCTGCCTGCTACCCATGCAGCCCTGGTCAGTATGATAGGCCAGGGGGGATCCATCCACAGCAACCCTGATCCATAGTAAGAGGTCAGGAGTACCAGCCCAGGTACACCAGCAACGAGATACGCTAGCAGCGTCAGTTACCCAGAAGAACCCCGGTTTTGGATGCCAGTATAGGAGTCCAGTGGTGGCAGCCTTTGTAAGCCCCTCCTACTGTGGCAAGAGGGTGCATTTGGGATAATGAAAGGGAACAGTGGCAAAGTAAGCCCAGCTGGCACCCAGCAACAACAGACAGGGTGGCATAGGCGGTCCAACCTGTCACACTTGCTATTTAGGGTCACTAGATTGATAAAATATGGGTGCATGACTGGTAAAGTGAGGATCACTGTACTTGTCTACTGTGAGACAACTAGCTGGTAGTGCTGTGGCACTATGCTAGTATAATGCCAAGCTTATTGCTAGTTTTAAAGCTTGACTATATTTCGCTGTGAGCAGAGCTTGATGTATAATGATGTCCACTCACAAAGTGACAATGTGACACTATCCCAAATACATACCTCCCAATAGGTCCTGATCAGGACTTTGGTCTTGATTGCAGGAGATGCTGTATGTCCCACTGACGGGTGCCCCATCAGTTTGCATGGCCTGGAAGGGGTGCTATTAGAAGTGGGAAAGGAACCCCTTATTGCTTACTTATTTTTTCACTAATAAATTATACTGTTGGAAGTACTGCTTATTTTATCTAAAGGAGTATCAATGCTTTCCAAAACCAAATACTTTTTAAATTCATATGTATAACATTTTTTAATTTTAGCATTTAACACATTTTTATTTAAGTGCCTCATATTTAAGAAAATATAGGAAATTCTCTTAAAGTGGTACTAAAGTTTAAAATTTTTTTTCTAGATATTTAATCAAATTTAAGCCTTAGCTGACCGAAATTGCATTATAATAAAAATTATCTGCTCTGTTTGTCTAATTTTGTAGTTATAAGTTGGTAAAAAAGTGAAACAAATGCTGCCGCATGCATTCCTGCTTATAGAGTTGCACAGTGATTAGTCAGTGACTGAGAATGTGGGATAGACATTCACAGAAATATGCCACTCAGCAGCATGCTGTAACTTTTGTTTCATCTTCTGCTTACTAGAGCTGTTCTGAAATGGAAATCAAGGTAAGCGAACAAAATTTACTTTTCTTTGTAACATTTTATGTGTTTAGCTTTAGTTCCACTTTTTCTATGAAAATATTCATACTAAAGGGTTTTTTTATTTGAAAGTATTTGAAAGCATCCCAGGGACAGCTTGTCTGGAAAGTTCTCAGCTATTCAAATTATGGGGTCTATTTATCAAGGCCCCTCCACTATGAATATTTTATTTGGTGTCATGATGTTATACTGCCATGTAAGTGTATCTGGTGGTCAACATATAGTGGGCATATATTGAATTTTATGCTTCCATGAATATATTATTTATAATGCATAATAAAGTCTATATTTTAAACTTACTGTTCTGGACACAAAGGGTCTTCTTCCAGTGAGGGTGACTTTTGGCTGCATCTTAGCTGGACTTCTGATTAGAGATGCTCACTGACCCCCTCGTGTTTTGGTTTTGGTTTTGGCAAAACCACCTTGTGCAATTTGGTTTTGGATCTGTATTGTTTTACAAAAATTGCAAAAATATGCTACAATCACATAATCTGGCTCTTTTCTTGATCCTACATTATTATTAACCTCAATAACACTAATTTCAAGTCATTTGCAGTCAATTTTGACCACCTCACAGTTCACAATATTATTTTCATACACTTTCGGACAAATACTGCAGCGACATGGCTTGATGCTAAGCGACAGCGCAATGACACAAACACACAGGGCCTGATCAACCACTAGGCTGACCAGGCTGCAGCCTGGGGCGCTGCCCTGTGGGTATTTTTTTTTTTTTTTTTAAAAAATAATTTTTTTTTTTATTTCCTTCATTCATTTTTTTTTTCGGGGTGGGGGAGGGGGGGGGTCGCCGTGGGGGGGTGGAGGGCTCGACAATCAAAAGCAATGGTGGTCAGTGGTTAGCAACACACAGCCAATCGCCAGGCTGCCTGTTGCTGTGCAGCAGACAGGAAGCAGGACGTCTTCACTTCCTATCTGCTGATCTGAGGAGAAGAGCGACGCTGGCACAACTACAGGTAATTGAAGGGGGGAACTGCACTGCATATCTATAGGGAGGGGGGGGAACTGCCCTGCATATCTATAGGGAGGGGGGGGGAACTGCCCTGCATATCTATAGGGAGGGGGGGAACTGCCCTGCATATCTATAGGGAGGGGGGGGAACTGCCCTGCATATCTATAGGGAGGGGGGGGAACTGCCCTGCATATCTATAGGGTGGGGGGGGAACTGCCCTGCATATCTATAGGGAGGGGGGGAACTGCCCTGCATATCTATAGGGAGGGGGGGAACTACACTGCATATCTATAGAGAGGGGGGGAACTACCCTGCATATCTATAGGGAGGGGGGGGGGACTGCCCTGCATATCTATAGGGGGGGAACTGCCCTGCATATCTATAGGGAGGGGGGGGGGAACTGCCCTGCATATCTATAGGGAGGGGGGGGGGAACTGCCCTGCATATCTATAGGGAGGGGGGGAAACTGCCCTGCATATCTATAGGGAGGGGGGGGGAACTGCCCTGCATATCTATAGGGAGGGGGGGGAACTGCCCTGCATATCTATAAGGAGGGGGGGAACTGCCCTGCATATCTATAAGGAGGGGGGGAACTGCCCTGCATATCTATAAGGAGGGGGGGAACTGCCCTGCATATCTATAAGGAGGGGGGGAACTGCCCTGCATATCTATAGGGAGGGGTAACTGCCCTGCATATCTATAGGAAGGGGGGGGGAACTACCCTGCATATCTATAGGGAGGGGGGGAACTACCCTGCATATCTATAGGGAGGGGGGGAACTACCCTGCATATCTATAGAGAGGGGGGGAACTACCCTGCATATCTATAGGGAGGGGGGGGACTACCCTGCATATCTATAGGGAGGGAGAGGGTGGACTGTCATGCATATGTATAGGGAGGGAGAGGGGGACTGTCATACAAATCTATAGGGTGGGAGGGGGGGGGCTGCCATGAAAATCTATAGGGAGGGAGAGAGGTTGATATGTATGAAGGAGGGCAGAGGAGGGGGGCTGATATATGTGACTGGGGGAGTTTTGATGTGACGGGGGGGGGGATAGCTAGCTAGCAGAGTGGAGGTAAGGAAAATAGCTGCAAGGGGGATGGGTGCAGGGTGGGAGGTAAAGAAAATGGCTGCAGCAGGGGTTAAGGAAAATGGCTGTGGGGGGGGGGTTGTGGTTAAGGAAAATGGCTGCAGGGGGTATTTAAAAAATAGAGCAGCTTTGGGGGGCAGAATCTCATGATTGTGTGGTGGCCACATGGGTGGTCTCAGCAATCACTAGAATACTAAATATTAGTGAGATGGGGCTGGTAGAGGTTTGTATTTGATTGACAACAAATATTCAGATATTGCTTATATATGCCTGTCCAATGGGGTACTTTTAGCTGGCCATAATGGAGTGTTTTGTTTTAACTAAAGGGCCTAATCATTCAGGGTTTGCATTATAATACATTTTTGCATTTTCAAAACAGGACGCCAACTTTCCAGAAGCCAGCGAGAGGATAACAAAGTTGCAAGAGAGAAGAGCAAGAACAGGTAAGAGACAATATGGCACAATCTGTCTAAATTTGAATGCTGGAGAATACACCTGAACATTCATATTCAGGAGTGTTCCTATACACCTATATATTCGGAGGAGAGGGGGGGGGGGGGGGGGGCGCTGCGGCCATATTAGCCTAGGGCGGCCAGAACCCTTAATCAGGCCCTGCAAACACACGGCAGTTCCTAGCACATCTAGGACACATTGGCACACAGCAGTGGCAGAAAAGAAAAGTTGTGCAAGATGGAATTGTCCTTTGGATCTCCCACCCACCCTTATGTTGGATCTTAAAAAGGACATGCACACTTTACCAAACCAAGCACTTAAGCCAGAAAAGTGCCACTCCCTGTGGCTGAAGTGCTTGGTTTGTTTGGGCCCCCACAAAACAAATGTAACAATGGCCTTAAGCCACCTAAGTTAACCGTGCTGTTAATTAACTCTACTATGGCAAAATGTTGTTGTCATCATCCTCGGCTTCATCCTCACCCTTATCAGTGTGTACATCATCCTCACACATTATTAATTCATCACCGCTGGCAGGGCTGTCTTTCCCATTGGGCACAATGGGCAGGTGCCCGGGGGCCCTGCAGCAAAGGGGGGCCCGTCGGAGGCAGCAAAAAAAAAAACCTGAACAAAAAGAAGAAAATACTTACCTTGCAGTCAGCTGGCGATCCGGCTCCCTCCCTGGTCTCCTCCTCCGTCGCACTGGCAGTGCATGTCAGGCATGACATCATCACGCCCGCCCCCGACATCCATTGCGGAGCGCGACGGAGGAGGAGACCATGGAGGGAGCCGGATCGCCAGCTGACCGCAAGGTAAGTATTTTCTTCTTTTTTTTCAGGTTTTTTTTTTTTTATTGCCTCCGACGGGCCCCCCTGGGCTGCAGGGCCCATATATATATAATCATTTTTTTTTTTTATATATATATAGGGGCAGCAGTGCCCGGGGGCCCAAGATGTTCTTAAGAGGGCCCTGACCGCTGGAATCCACCGTTACAGAAGTCTCAGTATTTTGAAGTAATTGGCGGGAAAGGCCTTCCTTGTGGAACTTGAAGTTCATTTTTATGAACATCATCTTTTCCACATTTTGAGGAAGTAGCCTCCTATGCCAATCGCTGACAAGGTTCCCGGCTGTGCTGAAAACTCTTACCAAGTACATACTGGAGTATGGGCAGCTTAGGCAGTGCAAAGCGAGTTGGTACATGCAGGGCCGCTGAGAGGGGGAGGGGCGGGTACTAATTACCCGGGCCCGGGCATGCTAGGGGGCCCTCGCGCCGATGATTTATTTTCTTTAATTCTTTTTTTTTCCAAACGAATTTTTTTTTGCTGTGTTTCGTTTTTTGTTTTTTTGCGGCGCGCCGGCGTCCCTCCTCTCTGCTCCATTCAGACTGAATGCCGGGCGTGATGTCATCGTGTCACGCCCAGCATTCAGTCTGAATGGAAAAGGTAAGTAAAGGGAGTAAAATGAGGGGGGGGGGGGGGGGCATGGCACAAAGGGGTTAAAAAATGAGGGGGGCATGGTACAGAGGGGTTAAAAAATGGGGGGGGTAGTATGACACAGAGGGGTTAAAAAACGGGGGGCATGGCACAGAGGGGTTAAAAACCGAGGGGGGGACATGGCTCAGAGGGGTTTAAAAACGGGGGCAGCATGGCACAGTGGGGTTAAAAAACAGGGGGGCAGCATGGCACAATGGGGTTAAAAAATGGGGGGCAGCATGGCACAGTGGGGTTAAAAAATGGGGGGGGGCAGCATGGCACAGTGGGGTTTAAAAGGGGGGGGAGGCAAGGCACAGGGGGATTGAAAAAGGGGGGGGAGCAGCATAGTATAGTGTGATGAAGGGGAGCCTGGTGAAAGGGGCCAAAGCAGCATGGAGGGCGCAGTGTGATCATAAGGCATGGCATTGATGAAGGGGCACATTATTGTAATGTTGGAGCTGGAGGAAGGCCTAATTATTAATCATGGGTGGTATTGATTTAACGCCAGGGTTGTTTGGAATTATCTAAATGTAGCCATTTTTTTCCAAATAGGGCCCCCAGCATTCCAGAATCCAGACAAGCCGCAACTAAAGAAACCTGCAGCCACAGGTGGTGAAAGTGAGAAGAACAGGAGAGAGCAGGACAGTATGTGAAATGTTGTGATTCTAGTAGGGACAATGCCAATTTTTGGTGAGTGTTCTGCCCATTGTAAGGTGCAGGCCAAGACTGAACTCTTTGGGCCTGAGTCATTAAGGCAAAAAAGGAGTAAATGTTCTCTGGGTCAAACCATGTTACAATGCAAGGGGTGCAAATTATTACTGCCTGTTTATTCATCTAGCACACAAATACTTGCTAGCTTTATTATTACACTAAAATTTAAAGTTGATCTAGGACATGTCCTACCCCAACTATAAATCTGTCCCCACATTTTAAATTTACCTCCCCCTCCATTGCAACATGGTTTTGCCCAGGTGCAAATGTTACTCCTTTTGTATGCTTTGCTCTCCTTAATGACTCAGGCCCTTTGTGTACACACTGCATTCTTTCTATACTACACTATGGTGCTAGATGTCCTGAAAGTCAGGAGTGCTTGGACATATGTGACGCTACAGCAAATTCAGAGCATAGTGATTTTGATGTGTTAGCCACGCCCCAATGGTGCATTTGTCACGCCCCCAAATGCATGAGCACACCTCCGAAAAATTTTGCGCCGCCACACATTTTTTAGCATACTCGACTATAAGAAGGGCCCCATGAATTTGTTGTACCAGGGCCCTGAATTCCTCTTGGCAGCCCTGGGTACATGGGTCTCTATATTCCCTTTTTTCCTCCCAGTATGTAAAGGGACTGTCTGATGTGTCTATCTCTATGCTGTCGTGAAAATAATCCTCCACCATCCTTTTGATGCTGATAGTAGGATCAGGTTGAATTACGGCAGAAGTGTCACGTTTTTTGGTCAATTCTTTTACACCAGACCAGATCTCAAAATTTGGTGCAGAGTCATATGCATCATCCCTTGGTGTCTTGGGAAAGCAAAGTTTTTTCCTAGCAGCAGTTGAGTGAGAAACTGAAGGAAGAGACGTCGTTCTGTCACGTAACACTTGAGCTGTCATCTTGCTCACCAGGAGCTCCTTGCATTTCTTCAGATCTGGGTCCGTTGGAAACAGAGAGAAGGTATAGCTCTTTAACCGAGGATCAAGCACAGTCACCAAAATGTAGTGATCCGATTTCAAGATTTTGATAACTCTTGGATCCTGGTGAAGCAAATAAAGTACTTGATCTACAAATCCGACATATTTAGCATAATTACTTTGTTTAATCTCCTCATTCAGTTTCTGAAGCTGCTTTTCCAAAGTCTAATTAAGGGAATCACTTGACTCAAGCTAGCAGTGTCTGAACTCACTTCACAGGTGACTACTTCGAATGGTTTCAGCACCTTGCACAACACAGAAAGTTTTCTCCACTGCGCTTGACTAAAATACACCCCCCTCCTTTCCCAATGTCATGGCTTGTGGAGTAAGCGTGGATGAATTTTCGCTGTTCCTCCATCCACAGAAGCATATACAGGGTGGAATTCCACCTTGTCACCACCTCTTGCTTCAGTTGGTGGCAGGGCAAATTAAATTGCTCTTGCAGTTGCTGCGCACTCCTACACACTGTTTGCCGAATGCCGTAAATGTCCAGATATTTTATGGACTACAGACTGCATCTCCTGCACGTTCCTGTCATTTTTTTTAAAAACTCTGCACCACCAAGTTTATTGTTTGAGCAAAACAGGGAATGTGATGGAATTCACCCAGCAGTAATGCTCTGACAATATTGGTGGCGTTATCAGAAATGACATATCCTGAGGACAGTCCAAACGGGATAAGCCATGTTGCAATGACATCCCTTAGTTTTTGTAACAGATTGTCAGCTGTATGCCTCGTACTGAAGCCGGTGATAAACAGAGAAGACTGCCTCTGAAAAATGTGACGTACTTGGGTACATGCTGCTGCTGTTCCTGCTGGTGAAGGCGAATCACCAACCCATTGGGCTGTCACAGTCATATAATCTTTAGTTTGCCCAGTTCCACTTGTCCACATATCTGTGGTTAAGTGTACAGTGGGTAGAATGGCATTTTGCAGCCCAATATTAACATTTTTACGAACCTTCTGGTAGAGGTGAGGAATAGCTTTTCTACTGAAATGGTGTTGTGATGGAATTTGGTAACTGGGACACAAGACCTCAAGTAGCTGTCTAAAACCAGCTGCATTAATAGTGGACATTGGACACAGATCTAATACTAAAAGAGAAAAAATACACCACATGTACTAAGCTGCCAAATTGTGGGGATGTGGAGAGGAGATCCCTATCCTCTCCAAACGGATACAATGGTAAAACAGATAAAATCCCTGGCGCTAAATAAAAAAACTAAGGACCATAATAACAAAAATATAGAGAATAGATGGAACAGATAATGTAAATACTACTACAAATAAATAAAAATAAAAAACCAATCAAATCAAACAACAGTATTTGTAAAACTTTTGTATAGGTAAAATTACCAATAGTATGCAGACAAAAAAGGATAAAATCTGAAAATGATGAACCCAAACTCTCCGGTGGTTTCCAGACCACTTCAACTCTCCTGTGTTTCATCGTGACTTCTCCAGCTGATTCCTATCCGCTGCCTCCGTGCACTACAGTTATCAGCTCACTTCAACTCTCCTGTGTTTCATCGAGACTGCACCAGCTGATTCCTATCCACTGCCTCCGTGCACTACAGTTATCAGCTCACTTCAACTCTCCCGTGTTTCATTGTGACTGCTCTAGCTGATTCCTATCCACTGCCTCCGTGCACTACAGTTACCAGCTCACTTCAACTCTCCCGTGTTTCATCGAGACTGCACCAGCTGATTCCTATCCGCTGTCTCCGTGTTCAACAGTTCCAGCTTACCTCAACTCTCTCGTGTTTCATCGTGACTGCACCTGCTGATTCCTATCCGCTACCTCCGTGTATCTGCAGCGTCCTGCTTATCGCTACTCTCCAGTACTCCTCGTGTCTGCAGCCAGCTGATCCGCTCTCCGTGCTTCTACAGTGTTCCTGCCTGTGTCAACTCGCCTGTCTGCATTGGATCAACGCTCCGCTGCTGTCTTCTCTGCCATACCACTTCTACTCTTCAGTGATCTTCAGGCGACTAGTCCTATATACTACTGCTTCCTGAGTATTGTTTCCATCGTTGCTGGTCTACCTACCTGTGCGCTGCACCTACTTGGATTCCGCTTCCATTTCCCTGGGACTTCGCATCCTGCCGGCCTCCTGCCGTTTAGGTATCCCTGCACTCCTTTCTGACAGCCTGCTCTTCTGAACCACGGTATGCATACTTATCATTGACTGTGCTCATGTATTGCATACCTTGCTGGACTGAGTTGTTCTTCTCTGGAGTTGCCTATCCACTGAGACTTTTGCCATCATTTGACTGTGTTACCTTGTAGTCTGGATAGTTCCTGTGACTTTGTATATTTGTGCAGTGCTGCTCAGTTATTAATACTTTGTGCATATCATCGTGGGATCAAGTTCAGTGTGCCCGTGTATACTCTGCATTACATTTATCTCCCCGTGCTCCTCGTCACATATATATTTCAGTGGTACAACTTGCTAGAGGCAGACCACTGATTCCTGTTCCCTGTGTCACCTGTTTCCAGTATCCTTCCACATAGCAGTGGTACAACTTGCTAACGCAGACCACTGACTTTCCGGATACCTCCACCTGGATTCCGTTCCTTCACCTAGACAGCGGTACAACTTGCTTACGCAGACCGCTGACTCTCATCACCTCCTCGTTACTTCTGGACATTCCTCCTCACTATAGCAGTGGTACAACTTGCTATCCGCAGACCACTGACTACCCTCACGTTTCCTTTGTCCATTCAGTTCCTCGTGTACTATTACCTATATATTACCAGTGCTGCTAGTCATAGACTTTCCACGAGCATTCTCTACCATCTGCTGTCTCCTGTTCCGTGATCACCCCGCTACCAGAGTACCATATTACCACCTATATTGCTCTGGTAAGTCCATCACCTGGTGATCCCTGGGTAAAGACTCCTAGTGCCCGTGACACACGATTACACATAGCAGTCGTGGATGGACTCTCCTGAGGGATTGGTGTAATTTCTGAATCTGAACATACATTTTCCTCTAATGCCTTACTGTTTTCTTCCAGCTTGGCTTTTACACGTAACAGTATTTGGGCACCACTTTTAGAGTCCGAATGACAAGGTGTTGCTTGGTCACGACTGACCTTACAAGAAGATGCCTCAGTAACAGTTTCAGATCTTGCACTCATAGAGAAAGGCGAAGGCTTCATTCTTTCTTTGCCACTGCGTGTGTAGAATGGCATGTTGGCAATTTTATTTTTTTCTGCAGATAACTTTGCCTGGATTACAGCTCTTTTTTTCTTGACCAAGGTAAAAGGTGTTTTTTACATATTTGTTTGCCTGACTTAAATATACTATGTACTTTAGCATAGGCTTCACCAGATGACATACAGGAATTACTATCATCATGACTGGTGGCAGCAGCTGCTTGGTGCTTCTGCTCTTCTGTGTACTGCTGTGAATCCATTTTGATTACACCGTACACTTTGACTGCAAATTCAGAAGAAAAGCCTTGAAGGCTTAGTATTTGTATTTCAGCAATGACAATTAGCAATGGAGCTCTCCTTTTTGTGTGTTACCTATATAACACAGTAGAATTTGACTGCAGAATTACACCAACCTTGACAGCATTAGTTTTTTTATTTTTCTCAAATGAGAATTACCAATGGAGTTCTCCTTTTTGTGTGTTACCTATATAGCACAGTAGAATTTGACTGCAGAATTACACCAACCCTGACAGTACTAGTATTTGTATTTTTCTGCAATTATAATTAGCAATGGAGCTCTCCTGAATGTCACTGTAGACTTTCTTGGACACTGCTACTCCTCCTCTTTCAATTACTTGGCTGACCAACTGCTCTACACAGTGTGCTACCCCTTCTGTGCCTCTCTTTCAAATGGCGTCAGATCACCGTGGAGGGCGGTATTTATTGATTCCAAAACTTGTGAGATTCGACAATTTATCGATGGCGTTTTGCCTCGTTTTTGATTTTAAAAAAGTGCGAAAGTACCGAGCCTACTCGACTTGGTATTCGTATCCCCTAAGTTTGGGTAAGTTCGGTTCTCGAGGAACCAAGCCTCAGCATCTCTACTCCTGATCAATAATTGGTATCCAACTTAATCAAAGGCAGAAACATGCTCTTGGCACTACACTAGGTAAAGATCAGTGCCCAACAGGAGAAACTGACCATACCAGTAGTGTGGACCAGAAAGGTCTACATTATCCCCTGAGTCTGCTCCGAGAATCAGGGCCTAGACCACACTACCTTCTCTCCAGCCTTATGGAGGTGGTTCATTATCAAAAGCTCCCCACAATTGGGGTACAGAGGAAGAAAGCACTTTCAGCCCCCAACACTTTGCAAAATTGCGTCCAGCCCACCTTCTTCAAGGACTCTTGCAATTTTGCTATGGGATTTGTCACAATACTCCATCTACATTGATGAACAGGAAGAGATCTTCAGAGTCTGAATCTCACAATTTAGTTGAAAGCTTGGGCCTTACAGCTAATGCAGCACAATCCAATAGATCTACGCCCTAATGTATTTCACCCGGTGATGGTGGACACTAGCCTCAGTGCACTTCATATGCACTCCTGGCCCCAACATAGTAGGAGATGCACTACCCATACATTTATTGTAAGAACCAGAGCAAAAGGAGGGTCTGCTGCATCTTAGGGTTGACATTACTTCATGTGGGCACCTGCAGGACACCATAGAGAGTAAAAAGGCAGATTTGCAGAAGAGACTATCCTACCTCAACATAAGAAAAGTGCCCAGAAGGGACATCCATTGATCTGCATATTCTGTCATTTAGGTGGGGAGGTATCCATGAGGTGGGGTCTCCTTTTGTTCAAATGACCCCATATATTTAGTCATATTCTAACATTCCCCTCCTCCCACTCGCAGTCACTTTACCTCCCAATTACCGTTTTCTTACCTTAATAACTATTTTTCCACTTAACCTGCTGGAAATTTCACAATGAAGAATATAGTCAAAGGCTAACACAAGACTTTTCAATAAACAGAAGAAAAGGATCCTCTACACTTACTAGCACCTGGTGACTGGTCAAACTACCAACATTAACTCTCTCATAAGTATTTTAACCATATTATTGCTGTTTGGAGAGTGTTCCCTGGCTTCTTTTTTGTCTTTTTTATCCTTATATTTCAACTCCTCATACCCCCTTACTTATTACGACTACTATACTGATTCTTAAGTCAATTCAAATAATATTAATGCCATTCTAAACACTACTGTTATTTATTTCTTTGTTTTGGGTGTTTCAACCCCAGCCTAACATAAGGCACAGATTATCTCACTGAGCATTGATTATATTCCAACTCTGAGATACTGCCCTATTCTCTCTTAACCCAGTGTCTCTGACTGCAACCTACAATTCTATACATAGTATATTTTGACAGTGGTGTCAACTACAAACTCTATGTATTAAAAATGTAATCTTACCCCCCCCCCTTTACATGTTGAGAGAAGGACACAAACCAATCAAACCCCTGGCACTAGTCTAACTAATGGCTTCTGTTGGTGACCTTTTACTGCAATTTAGACAAAGAAACTCCTTTTAGTTGAATAAACACATTAATTGCAAAACTTAATTGCCCAGATCAACATCCAGACCTGACTTACAAATAAAAGGGGTAGCCAAAACAAAATACTAGAAGACAGGGCACCCCTCTTCTCCACCCCCACATAACCTTACTTCTAACAACCTCCCTTGTTACCTTGACAGCTCTACACTAACTGCTGATGTAGCAAAGGAAAATTCATACATTCTAATCCTCAAGATTGTTTGACACTGCCCTCATAAAAATATCTGCAAATAGTTAGAATAAAGTACTGGTGACTTACAAGACACTAATTTATCCCTTCAAAATATAGTGGGAACACAATCCAAATCCATTCAACAACTCACTGATACAATTGCTGGAAAATAGGCATTGCAGAAATAATTTGAGATTCATAGGTATACCAGAACAATTTAAAGGCCAAGCCCTATTTGATTATCTATGCACAAACCCAATCACAGCTTTTAACTTACAAAACAAGGTGGGCACACAACAGATAGGAAAGAAAGGAGCTACAGACAGGACTCATCCAGGCCCGGCGCTCCCATTAGGCAAGGTTAGGCACTTGCCTAGGGCGCCGGGCTCTGGAGGGCGCCTGGAGGGCGCCACAGATTAAAAATTTCTTTGAAACTGTGCGGCGACCGCTGACCATACCTTTCACGGCCGCCGCACAGCTTCAGATACATTCAGAGGGAGGGACTATTGATCATCACCATCGCCGCCTCTCTGCTCCGTCTCCTCCCCTCCACTCACTGACTGTCGGGCCGTGACATCATCATCACGGCCCGACAGTGTCAGTGAGTGGAGGGGAGCAGACGGAGCAGAGAGGAGGCAAGTTAAGCTAAGAAAAGACGGGGGGGCACCGATTTTGAAAATGGGGTGGGGGGCACGGGGCGGCGGGCGCCGATTTTGAAAATGTGCCTAGGGCGCCAAGGACCCTAGCACCGGCCCTGGACCCATCCAGTCATCATTAAATTCTTTTATTTAAAAAGCAAGAAAAAATTTCTCTCAAGATGTAAAAAGATGAAACAATCATCATTAGATGACAAAAATCTAACAGAATCTAATGCGGTGTAGGTCTTCACCAGAAATTCCTGCAAGGAGGTATGGGCTTTGCTGCTTTCACCATGCAGGTCACGGTCCTCCGTGCAGGTACCAGCAAGAATAGAAGGTAGTGCAGGAGATGAATGAATACCAATAAGAGATTCTGGAATGGATACCAGGACTACACTGTAGATGGAGGTACCAGGAATAAACTGAATTTGGACATACTAGGAATACACTGGAGTTGAAGGTACCAGGAGTCACACTGGTTTGCATATAGCAGGAATACACTGGATAATGATATTACCATAAATACTCTGGATAAACATATACCAAGAACACTCTGAAAATGATAGATAACAGACATTTTCTCAACAATATCAAGAAGAATAAGGAGCCAAAATGGACTGCAGATCTAGTGCTTACACTGACACGAAGATCTGCACCAGATGCCTTAAACAGTGCAGGGGAAAGAGGAGGAGACTCCCTAAAATTAATAAATGTGAGCCATAAGTTTTAAAATGTGCATGCACAAACCCATACATTAGCTGTCAGTGAGCCCGGCTGAGGAAGCAAAGGAGGATACTGTTTCACAGAGGGAAAGCATGGCAGACCAAGGAAAGAGCGTCGGCGGGTCCTGCGCACGACACTTGTACCCCATTCATACTGCATGAAAAACACAGGTTTTTGCCGTGGCAAACCAAGACGACCTGGGTTTAGGCGCAGTATGAATGGTGTTAGTGAAAAATCCCGGGTCTGAAAACCCAGGACTCTTGGTGGGGTAATTCTCGTGTCGGCCCTGGTTAGCCTGCAGTATGAATGGTGAGACCCGTGTTTTTTAACCTGGGTCTCACATAAAGCAGCCGATTGGGTGTCTGGGACGCTTGAGGATGACGTCATCGTTATGCTGCTGAAGAGTCTAGAAGGAGAAAGAGAAGCATTGAGAAGCTGAGAGAAGCAGAGAGCAGCTGAGAGAATGTCACATTGGATGGAAGAAGAGGTCAGAGAGTTGCTAAATATCAGATGGGAGGAAGAGATAAAAAGACAAATAACAGGGACTGTAAAGGATGCTGTTTAATCAAACATTGCAAAAATCATGACACAACGTAGAATAAAGCGCAGCCAGCAACAGGTTGTGAACAATTAAAATCCCTGCGTAAACAATATGCAAAAGTCCATGATAACAACCGTCCTAAAAGCGGTGCTGCAAGGATGGAATGGCCGTTCTACGAACAATGCAACATGGTGTTTGGAAATGAAGCACTTTCAAATCCCATTGCACTTCATCTAGTTGCCAGGATGCTCCTACTCCTCCACCAGAAAGCAGTCAGTCTAGCCAGCCTGCAATGGTGACTAGTGATGAGTCAGTAGAGGAACATGCTGATTTGGAGTGGTCCAACAATGCAGAAGACACAATCAATCTGTCCACAGAAGAATTTCAAGATTCGCAACCTTTGGCATCAGCACAGCCTGCAGCAGATATGCAGTCCTTGCAAGAGACACAACCGTAGTCAGCAAACCAACCTTTGCAATCACCGCAGAGCACAACGTTACAGTAAGTTTCTTAATTTATAAATATAATGAAATAAATTAAATTAATGAAAGTGTAACATTACTAAACTAACAACTACGCACAACAACAACTATAAAACTACACCGCAACTATATCTACAAACCTACAACTACATCTAGAAACCTACAACTACGTCTACAAAATTGCAAGTACTAGACACCTACATTAAACATAGAAACATATTAAAACATGAACATGTATATGTTGCAGTGTGAAGCTATTGCGCTGAAGGGAGGCGGCCTCAAGCACATACTGTATCTGCTTACAAAACTGCTATTTAATTTTACAGCAATATTCTGTCATTCTCAGTGATTCTAATGTTTTTCCTTTCTTTTTCCATTTCTAGTTTACAATGTTCCTAAACAAAGTAAGAGACCAAATAAGATGCTAGACCACCTAAAGGAAATGGATACAGCTATGGCTGCCCAAGAGCATGCAGGTCTCCAAAGATTCATGGACAATGAGCGTGAGCTCCAGGACTCCTTTATAACCCAAATCATGGGTATGCAGGAGCATATTCTCTGTGAGAGCCGTGAATGTTTATTGGTTTACCTGGATCGACTGCCAAGAATGCAGGGACATGCACAAATGCCATACAATGTAGAGGCGCCTTACCCCATGTATAACAGAGGCCAACAAATGGTGCCGCCTAACTCGGGTACTCCAATAAACACCACACATCATCAACCACAAATGGCTACACATAACCTTGCCTACCCACCTACTACCCATAATCAAGAATATCCAACTACTGTCCATAACCCTGAGTAAGCAACAGCAAGTCAACCAAATCAAGACTACCCACATTACGGACAGTTGTAGGTAATGAAATAATGTTGTGGACAATTATACTTTTGTTATTGTCTGAGTGTAAGGAAATAATATGTATATTATTATTTAAAGTTAAAAATGTTTCGTGATCTAAGCAAACACTGAAAGAAAGTGTAGACTTGCACTACTGTTTGCGCACATGGGTGCGTACATTTATATGTTTTTTTACTATTATTATATTTTTGTGTTTTTGCAAATAAGCACTTTATATAGGTACATATGAGGAAATATGTACCATTTAACAAGGAGAAAAACATTTTGAATAAAAATATTTTCTTTAGTTATTCCTTGTCTGCTCTACTCAATAATGGAGGACAGATTGGCGGTGATGGTGGTACGAATGAGTTCTGTAGAGGTATTTGTGCGTTCTAGGTTATAACCCGTAGAGTCCACAGAAAGGACTCACAGTTCAGAGTCCTGTACATTCCACTCTGGTAGAAACTGCTCTTTCTGTATTTCACAAATATTGTGTAAAATACAGCAAGCAGAAACTACATGGGGCATAAGTTTGGTGTCAATTTCATTGCGCTTCAATAAACACCGCCAACGTCCTTTCAAGCGTCCAGAGGCACTTTCTACCACCATCCGAGCTCAGCTGAGGGTATGGATGAAGCGAATTTGTTCCGCAGACAGTTGATGCTGCTGTGTGAAGCCCCTCATCAATCATCGCCGCAAAGGGTAAGATGCATCCCCGATGATGGGTACTGGGATCTCCACACCATTCACGAACTTTGATCTCTGTAAAGAAATGTAACATTACATTTCAGTAGTGCTTTACGGAAAATATTGGAACATTTAAAAGAATCAGTACACTTATTAATCCTTCAATCTATAATGTCTAGCTCCTAATAAAAAAAACATAAACGCTACCCAAATGTTTGTTACAGAACACAATACACCTGCTGTTATATGTTTTAAGTGTATTTTGAAAGCGGAACATCTACAGAGGAACAGGTGCAGTAAATAAATACCAAAAAATACATGAATGTATTATCTAGCTGAGGAAAACATCATCCAACAAAATATAGATTTTTACCTCTCTAGGGAACAACCAGTCATCTTGTCTGTCCTCTGCAATCTGGTACAGATCAGAACTGGTCCGATCTCTGGCATCATGGGTATGTCCAGGCCAGCCATTAAAGACATCTGTGAAACTGAAACTGAAATATATTTACCTTTGTTTTACAATAGACATCATAAGATGCAGTCACATTAAACTAATAAATTATTATTATTATTATTAATTTTTATTTATAGGGCGCCACAAAGTATCCGTAGCGCCGTACAAGGACAAACAATGGCATAGTACAAGGTGAAACAGCACAGTACAAGTAACAGTAAGCACTATAACTCTGGGGGCTCAGGCACAGCATGAAAGAGAGGGAGGGAGGGGAAAAGTGAGTATAGGCAGGTAACTATGGCCCAAGAGGGTGGGCACGGATGACAGGTTGAGAGTCACTGAGGGGAGCGGAGAGAAGCGAGAGGAGACAGAGGGCAGAGGGACCGAGAGGAGGTGAGCAGAGTAGCTGGAGAGCGCAGTTAAAAGTGATGGAAACAGGAGGTAGGAGAGCCCTGCTCAAAGGAGCGAACAATCTAAAGGGAGGGGAAGACAGACAGACACATGAATGAGACGGAGAGATGGGAGAAACGGAGACGGAGTCGAGGAAGGGGGAGAAGGGAAGAAGGGATGAGAAAGAGAGGTAGCCGACCGGTGGGAGTTTAGGCATGAGACTGGAAGGCTTTAAGGAAAAGGTGGGTTTTTAATGTTCGTTTGAAAGAAGACAGTTTAGGGGAAGAATAAATGATTCTTACCAATAGTTGTGGTCAACTACAGCCTGTAGAATAATGGAATTCAGCCTTTGCGGTTGTAGTAATCCACAGTGATTGCTCCAGCACACTGTGGATATCCACGTAGCAGGAATCTAGTGATGGTGTCATCCAGTCTCTGTCCTTCATGTAAGGAGATGAAGCGATGGTAAAGGGCTTCCAGCAATGCCTTGGTGACTTCATGCACTAGAGTGCAAACTGTGGATATCCCCACTCCAAACAAGCAGGAGATTGTGCGGTAATCACCTGGGGTAACATACCACCACAACACAATTGCTAGGGTCCTACTTGGAGCAATGGGTTTTCTGAAATTTGTTGATTGTTTAGAAAGTGCTGGGGTGAAAAGGTCCAGCACATAATGAAATGTTCCACGTGACATATGAAAGTGTGCCATCCACTGCTGGTCCTCAAGAGATTCCACAGTAGACCAGAAAACTACTCCGTGGCTGCGTTCTCTGGCACACATTGTTCAGTTAGTCGCAGCAAAAATACTAGTCCCCTTTTAATGACCTCAGTATTTTTCAGCCAATGAAAGTTCCTCTTGTGATGACTCACACTTATTGCCAGGGCAGACCCGTGTTCAGTATGAATGGGGTCGACTCAGGTCCAAAGTGCAGTGTGAATGGGGTCTCTGAGCTGGGACGCTCTGAGACTCGGCAAAAACCCGGCTTGAAAAACCCGGGAAATTGCAGGGGCGGCAGTATGAAAGCCGTATAAGTCTGCATTTCAGTCCGTTTCATGACACCCTTTCCCAGCATAATACTTTCTCTTCCTCTTCTTTCTTCTATGGAACTTTTTTGTTAAATGAGTTTGGGAACACTGTATGATAATGTTTACATACAGTGCTCCCACAAGAATGTACAATCTGAACAATTTAGAGTGGGCGAAGCTGGTAATAGAACAGGAAGAGGAATTATTGTGCAATGAAAAATGCTTCTGCGGTATAAGGGAAGGTGTGGAGGAGCTCACAGTCCTGTGGAAGAAAATAGTACTCATGAGAGTTTAAAAAAAATGAAGGAAGCTCACAAAGGTTAATAAACATGGCGGTGAAGAAATGGAGAAATTAAAGAGCAAATATAGGCAAATAGGGAATTGAACAGTGGGAGCAGGCATGTGGGAAGCAAACATATCCGAGAAGATATGCTGAAGTGCACAAGACATTGGAAACATACATGAGAAACACATAAGTAATATGTGGAAATAGACATGGGGAAGAGTTATGAAGCAGATGTTGGGGAGGACATGTGGAGAACACACGTGGAACTATATAAAAGACCTGAAAAGCAGATATAAGGAAACATACAAAAGGGAGCATAAGAGCCAAGTTGAGGATTAAATAGTGACGATGAGGCCATAAGACAATATGGGTGGCTGAGACACAAAGTGTCATACAAAGTGCCAACATTTTTTATCTCTCTTTAGGAGATCCCGATGAGATACCTGGTAACAATCTGGGGGGGCGGGAAGTGACAACACAAATTGCATCATCGCGCCTTTTCCCCTCAATGCAGTGATTTTAGCGACTCCAATCACTGTGAATCGCATCATTAAGCCCCACCCCTACTCACTTCATTAGGGACGTGAGGAAGTGCTTAGGATGGCACTGATGACATCTGGATTGGGTGTGCTGACTCCAGTGGTGAGTTACACATAGGAAAATATAGCTGCCTACATATGTTTTATTAATGGGTGTATTACAAGTTAATGATAATGTAAACACAGACAGTGTTTATACCTACATAATTATTCCGATAGTGAAAAAAGTGACATGTAAAAAACAGGTGTAGTACCAATTAACGGTACTGACTACCCCGACAGAGGACAGAACGGCGTGAGGAGTGCGATTACCTAGTACACCAACCTTCCAAGAAAATTACTGCTCAGAATACAGATTACTTCATATCCCAATTGCCTGTCTTGTACACTGCTGAAAATGACGTGATTAGAAACACCGACTTCCCTTAAAGCAGCGCTGGACGGACCCGCCTGTTATATATTTCCTGTAAGTATTATCTTAGCGGTTAGGGGTGTTAGGAGTTAGAGTTAGGCTTAACCCTATCTTAGGGGTTAGGGGTGTTAGGGTTAGGAGTTAGAGTTAGGGTTAACCCTAACTCCTAACCTAACACTCCTAACCCCTAAGAAATTAGGTGTACTAAGTTGTCATGAACATAGAGAGCTTGCAGTTATTTATAAGGGATAAATCAGAACTCTTGGACCCCTGAATAGACATTGTGGGGTCGGTCACAGCTGGACATCCTTGCAGACCAGGGCAGCATTGTGCATACTTATTCAGGTATATTGAAATATGAAGGAAAATGCCTTTACAGTTCATATTTTGGGAAATCCGGGTGTGACTCCATACTGAGGAGCAGAAATCACACCAGGGTTGTGAATGACAGGTACAGGTGGTATCCGTGAACAGCTAAAATCACATATCTTTGGAAAAGGTATGTCACATATACTATGTCAGGTATAAAGGTATGTCATAATTCCATCATGTTTGGTATTTAGATGTGCGGGAGATTATGACCAGTTTATTGAAGGGGAAGTATCTGTTATGAATTACCCATACTTTGGGAATATTTGTGAGCCAACTACAGTGACACCCAGGGGACATCCCTGTCTCCCTATTAGCATTAAACACTGCTCCTGTGAAGACCATCCCATTTGAGTTTGCTTAAAAACCTGTGTTTTGAAGGGGCAAGGGTCAGACTTTTTGGGGAAATCAAGTTACATTGATAAGCTGTCCATCTTTCTAGCCAATTCCCCATGGCACAGATTATGCAACTCAAGTAAGTGCTATTCTGAATGTAACCCTTTTTATTTTAAACTATTTTGCTTGTTATGTCAATCTATTAATTGTTTATTCATTATTTTTCTTTATATCTGAATGCCCTGTACTTTTGTATATTAAATCTATAATTTAATATGTTGTGTCCTTGATACTCTAATGAATCCATTAGCCTATTAGAAGAGATTGTTAGACCAAGTTAACCCTATGAATGCCAATGTGTGATTTGTTGATACATTTGATTAACAAGCTGTGTGTGCTTGTATTTACATTTGTGTAACAGTCTGGAGGTGTGAAGAGCTGACCCTTTGTTTGCTGGTGTGGGTCTTACTAGTCTGTGAATAGCTAGAAGCCTTGTGTGCCAGTGTGGTGCAGTATATTTGAGTCCTATTGCCCGTATTCAATAGGTGGTGGAAAACCTGAAGTGTCTGGGGGTGTGAGAGCGCTGTGTTTGATTGCGATTCCGTAGGTCTATAACCTGTGTGATAGGTGAGAGAGACTACGGGCTGAAATCGTGTGTGACCTCATACAGCGAACACCCCAAAGTCACGGCAGCTGGGAGCGTGTTCGTGACATATGTAATCGCACTCCTCATGCCGTTCTGTCCTTTGTTGGGGTAGTCAGTATCGTGAAACTGACTACCACCGGTAAAAAACAACTTCTTACCTGTAAACAGACACACTGGAAATCCGATGTGAGGAGAGGGCGACACTTCCAAATGAAGTAACTTACAAGTGCGACTTGGATTTTTTTTTTTAAAGTGGCAAAACACGAATACATTTAGTTATGGTAAAATTAATTGTATTCCTAACCCTAACCCCTAATGTAAAGGTAATACTTACATGGGTCTGTGCATTGCTGCTTTAAAATCCGAAATGTCCAAGTCATGCTTGCAAGTGACGTAATTTGGAAGTGTCGCCCTCTCCTTACATCGGAAATCCAGTGTGTCTGTTTACAGGTAAGTAGTTATTTTTTACATGTCGCTTTCCTCACTAATGTATTAATTATGTAGGTGTAACCATTGTCGGTGTTTACATGACCGTTAATACGATTACCACCGTTATTAATATGTGTTTAATGGTAATATGTGTGCGTATCCATGAAATTGGTGGCATTACTGTGTGGCATAATATCAGCTGGGGGCACTTCTGTGTGGCATAATATGAATTGGGGGCTCTAGTGTGTGGCGAAATAAGAACTGGGGACACTTCTATTTGGCATAATATGATCTGCAGGTATTATTGTTTGGGATAACATGGAATGTGGGCACTTCTATGTGGCATAATATTATTTGGGACCTCTTCTATGTAGCATAATATGAAGTGGGGCCACTACTGTGTGACATAATATTGACTGGGGCCAATTCTAGAGACCCTTGCCCCAGGAGGTGCTAGACAGGTCCTGGCAGCGAGCTGCGGCACAGAGTATCTTTTAATCAGTTTCCATGGGTGCACACCCTAATGAAATAGACTGTGCACCCATATGTTAGTTGTTAAACTTAAATCCACACTACCATCAACTGTAAAATGTGAAGAGTGTGTAGAATCTGCTTGCACTCAGTTTCAGGGTAGGAGCATGTTAATAAAGTTTTTGCAGTAGTGGAGCCTTAAGTCAAAAGGCATTTATTGACATCAAAACATACACATGTGACTTATTCTATGTAGTTTTGTGTGAAATCTATAATTTCTTTTAATGCCATAGCAATATGAAATATTGAGTCCAATTATCTCTCCCTGATCAAATTATCATCTGCTTGACACTTTATGGTGATGAGAACATCTTAGGCTAGTTATACACTGAAGAACTTTCCGACTGACGTGTTATCTTCAACATTTTTACTAACGACTGAAGGTCCCTTCACTCGGGCAATTCATGCGTACACACTGACACAATTTACTTCCAGATCTGTGTTCTTCATCTGGTCCTCTAGTCGTTTAGAGAATGACAGCACAATAGTCACTCATCCATTCATTCCTGTCATACTGATTAAAACGCCTTGTTATAGCTATCCACATGTCATTACGAATTTCATTTGTTCTGAGACTGAAAATTTCATTTCAAACTACTCCATCGAGAGCACTTTCTACATTTAAGTCACTAGGACATGTTCACTGCCGGCATTGGCTGAAAAGACCATGACTCTGTAAACTCAAAGGAGATTGTGATCGTGATTGCATACATACTGCATGATCGGAAGGTTATTAGGACGAGATTAGTAAATAGTACAACCAACCAAATGAAAAGACAATCAGTACTTTGGAATGATTGTCGTTCATAGTGTGATTATACACACTAACGTGATATGTTAGATGCCAAGCGGTCGTTTATCGGGTGATTGGTCCGATAATCAGCTGAAAAACCTCCAGTGTGTACCTAGCCTTAGACATAGGAGAAATCTTATTTTACTTAGCAAACAGAGTACAAAATATATTCCTTACAAAATAAATAATCCATGATCCTTTTTAGTTAATTATTTTTATTTTTAAGATGGTTTTGATCTCAGTAACAAGGTCACCATCTTCGACAAACAGTATAAAAGTTAAGCATGTACTTGACATCTCTAAGTAGGACTAATTATTAGTACTTGAGCTTATCTTTTAATACAGCATATAATTAAAAGTGCTGCACAAAGGCAATATAACAAATAGTGACATAACAAAATACCATCTGCTAAATGTCAGTGACATATTTATTTAACATGTTCTTGTTATCTATATTATTTCCTGACATCATGTTATTCTTTTGCTGATAGTATTAATTAAAAGTAGAAGTTGATTCTTTTTTGATTTTCTCCCCTGCTCCTTATTAGCATATGGAGAGATTGTAAACATCAAGCTTCTTGGAGAATTATGACATTGAGGAAGTGTTTGTGGATTAGAAGGATAGGAGATATCACCTGTAGCTCTTCATGGGCTGAGCTATAAGGCTAGTGATCCAATTAGGTTATGCCCTACAGCACTAGTCAAACAACTAACTTGGGTCACCTTCATTTACATCAGTATTTTGCAGTGCTATTACTAAAAGTTAGTGAGACACAGGGATCCTGCAGTCACAATGCAGCTGCTGGTAGTGAATGAGGTGCAGATTAGTCTCCAGAGAAGTCGGAGTCTGGAGGGAAGGATCGGCAGAGCCTGTTGACTGTTGGATCGCAGGTGATCATCCTGTCCAAGCAAGATTCGCAACAGGAATACCTGCGGAAGCCGGATGCTGGAACCGGCGTATGGGAGACGTCGGATACATAAAACCACTGTTTAGTGGCTGTGGAAGTGTTGGTCCCTGAAGACGAAGGGAGACCTGAGAAGGACCGTCCACTGGGAAGTGTCGTATCCGGAGACATGTGAAGATGTCTGCCTGGTGGTACCTGAGAGGATGGAAGCCATCAGTACCCCGGAAGAGAGAGCTGCTGAAGAGGTACCGTACCGAGATGACGGTACCCAGGAGAGTGCAGCTGGTGAGTAGTGGATGTTGTTACCCTCTGACGAAGCTTCCAGAGCCACCGAAGAGGTATCGGACAATTTGGAGGTTCCGGCGGACGCCAAGGAAGAGACCCCCTGGATACCGGCTTTGGGTGAGGAAGTTGCCAGGATGGTGTGGATCCTGCGCGAGAGGGCATTACCGAGGAGGATCTGACCGACGCGAGTCAGGGATGCCGGTAAGCGACCCTTGGAGGTGGACGTAGATGAGAAGATGCTGATTGTGGGCACCACAATGGAAAAAGGTGGGTGAAATGTAGAGGTGTGCCCCCTGGCTGCACTTTCTTGGCCCGTGAAGAGGGCGAAGATGGAGGCTGACGCTGTGCCCCAGAAGGGGCTGAAGATGGCTCTGGTTGCAGTGCCCATGAAGAGGGCAAAGAAAGAGAAGAAGAGGGGCTACTCACCGATCCAGCGTTCCGGCGGTGAGTATATCTTCTTTTCCGCAGGTCCTGTCGGCGGAGGAAGGATGAGCCAATCAGGGCTCACCTTTCTCCGCTGGCCAATCAGCGGCCGGATAGGTGAGTTAATCACGGTTCACCTCCGACCGTTTGAAAGATTGGCGCGCGGCAAGCCAATGAGCGCTCACAGCGGCGCCCAGTGATGACATCGCGCCGGCGAGTATATAAGCCGCCGGCCAGCGCCATCTTGGCAGAAGTTCGTCGGCGCAGTGAGAGGAGGACGTCATGGGAAGTTCGGAGCGGCGGATCAAGAAAAAGAAGACGTTGGAAGTGGCAGGGTGCCCTTATCAGGGCAAGGAGCTACCCTGCCACTGTTCATCACTGTCGGAGTCATCGGCGGGGAGCCCTTGTAAGGTCTAAGAGCGCCCCCGCCCAGAAGACTGCCCGGAGACCCGTGCCAAAGCGGAGAAAAGGCGTCGCCGGCTGGAGGGTCTGGAAAACCCGAAGAAATAAGGCTGCGAGGTAAGCTGAGTATCCTGCGCAGAGCAGGTAAGTATACTCTGCGTAAGGTCGGGCACAAGGTCCGTGGGCAAGTCGGGCGCTAGGCCCGTGGCACAAGTTAGGGGCATAAGGCCCAGGGAGCTGGGCACAAGGCCCTTATAGGTAGTGGGCTGGTAGCCCAAGAGCGTAAATAGGGCACAAAGTCCTAATTAGTTAGTTAGTTAGGGGGCTATAAGCCCATTGTGTATAAAGGGCATAAGGCCCTTGTAGTTAGTGAGTGGGCTAGTGCCCATAGTTAGAAAGGCCTCAAGGCCTAGTGAGGTAGGGGCTAGTGCCCCTAGGTGACAGGGCACAAGGCCCTAGTTAGAGGCCTAGAGGCCAGAAGTAGAAGGGCACAAGGCCCTAGTTAGTGGGCTCAGAGCCCAAGGTAGAGAGGGGGCTAAGGCTCATAGGCAGAGCACAAGACTCTGGAGTCAGCTGGGCAGAGAGGCCCATGGTGTAGGGCATAAGGCCCTGGGAGTATTCAGTGGCGTGAGAGCCCTGTGAGAGTAGGGCGCGGTCCCGGGTGTGTGAGGTGAGTACACTAGGTGAGAGGTAACAGTAGAGCAGAAGGCTCCTGTTAGTGCTGTATTAACCGGCTGGTTAGAGAGCAGCTGTGTACTCATGTGGGTAGCCTGCCATATACTGAGCAGAGTTTTATTCCGTCTGTGTGGCGAATATTGCCTTGTATATTGTATTTTGGTGTGCTGTATATTTGTTTCCAGGTGCAAGACGTCAGGCCCCCATTAAAGGTAGGCTCTTGTTTCCTGTTGTTTTCCTGCACTAACCTGTACTGTGGGGACAAGTGTAGTTACAAGCTTACACATAGCCAGGGAAGAACACACTTAGCTTTCCCATCCCATAGGTCCCTGGGGGTCTACGTGTTCCGCCTGAGTGTAGGCAGTCAGGCGGTTCCTCGCGGTGACGATCGATGGTTCTGTGCGGCAGTCGACTCTCAGGTTGGTGTGCTGTTCCAGTGAGCCTCTTTCGGGCCTTGTGCAGCCGGTCCTTAGGACTCCGTGGGTGACCCCATAGCAAGAAGACAGTCTTCTTGGTACGACCTGGGTGAGGGTGTTAGAGAACAGCCCTCCGGAATAGACCGTGAACACCGACTGGTGTTCCCCATAGAGAACAGTGAGTAGGTCCCGATAGTACACCACACCTAGTTGTAGTTATCGTTATATAGTTGAGTTGCGTTACTGGCCATTAGTAATTGTTAGGGTCGGGTCGCCTGTTGTAGTTAAGTAGTTTTATGGGTGTACATCTTAGCCTCACTGGTAGAGTAGAGGGAGGCTGTGTGTTATCTGTCGCCCACAGGTGTTCTGGGAGGAGCAGGAGAACAGGACCGGAAGTGGGAGTGTACCGGTGAGTATAGTGCTCGATTCCTCCTTTTGGTTAGGCCCTCACCGAGAGGTGAGTGGGGTACTTGAGACGGGACTGTTCCTGGCCTCAAGTGCTTGTAGTCCCCCGTGCCTTGGCAAGAGAAAATAAACGAGGTGGCGGCAAGCAAGCTGACTAGAGTGTCTTCGCTCATTGCTGTGGTCTCGGACAACCATTTCCTGGTAGGCACGACCGTAATTTCTGTCTCTTCCCCAGAGGGACTTGGTTGGAGGTGACAAGGGTTGCAGTTGCTGATCTGCTGGGATAGGACAGTGGCTGGGGCATCGGAAGCGGACAGGATGTGACCATCGTTTGTAAGGTAAGTTTATCTGTGTGCATCTGTCCTGTTCCCCGCAGACGCTACATTTTGCCGTAGTCGGCAGGATCAACGATGGCTCATCGGGGGATCATTCCGCAGTACGAGGGACCCAGCTGTGTCATCTCTTGCGAGGATGTGGCAGCATTCATGAAGCAAGCTTTGGAACGCTGCGACAAGAAGAAGAAGAAAGGAGGCACTAAGCTACGACAGGTGAAAGAAACGCGGTGCTGGAAGTGTGGGTTGTCCGGACACTTCGCACACGACTGCCCGGAAGACGAGGAGGTCTACGGCGAGTGGGAAGACGAGGAAGTCTTCGAGCATTAGTCTCCAGAGAAGTCGGAGTCTGGAGGGAAGGATCGGCAGAGCCTGTTGACTGTTGGATCGCAGGTGATCATCCTGTCCAAGCAAGATTCGCAACAGGAATACCTGCGGAAGCCGGATGCTGGAACCGGCGTATGGGAGACGTCGGATACATCAAACCACTGTTTAGTGGCTGTGGAAGTGTTGGTCCCTGAAGACGAAGGGAGACCTGAGAAGACCGTCCACTGGGAAGTGTCGTATCCGGAGACATGTGAAGATGTCTGCCTGGTGGTACCTGAGAGGATGGAAGCCATCAGTACCCCGGAAGAGAGAGCTGATGAAGAGGTACCGTACCGAGATGACGGTACCCAGGAGAGTGCAGCTGGTGAGTAGTGGATGTTGTTACCCTCTGACGAAGCTTCCAGAGCCACCGAAGAGGTATCGGACAATTTGGAGGTTCCGGCGGACGCCAAGGAAGAGACCCCCTGGATACCGGCTTTGGGTGAGGAAGTTGCCAGGATGGTGTGGATCCTGCGCGAGAGGGCATTACCGAGGAGGATCTGACCGACGCGAGTCAGGGATGCCGGTAAGCGACCCTTGGAGGTGGACGTAGATGAGAAGATGCTGATTGTGGGCACCACAATGGAAAAAGGTGGGTGAAATGTAGAGGTGTGCCCCCTGGCTGCACTTTCTGGGCCCGTGAAGAGGGCGAAGATGGAGGCCGACGCTGTGCCCCAGAAGGGGCTGAAGATGGCTCTGGTTGCAGTGCCCATAAAGAGGGGAAAGAAAGAGAAGAAGAGGGGCTACTCACTGATCCAGCGTTCCAGCGGTGAGTAAATCTTCTTTTCCGCAGGTCCTGTTGGCAGAGGAAAGATGAGCCAATCAGGGCTCACCTTTCTTCGCTGGCCAATCAGCGGCCGGATAGGTGAGCCAATCATGGCTCACCTCCGTCCGTTTGAAAAATTGGCGCCGCAGAGGGACAATCAGCGAAAGAGAAGTTAGTAGTATAAGCAGTCCAGCCAATTACTCTATTCAATTCAGGGGTAAAGGAAAATTTGGAAACCTTGGAGCTTGGAGAAAGTGCGAGGGGCTATTGTCTGAGTAGCATTACGTCCGTAAGTGCGGCGACCCCATAGTTAAAAAGAGGTACACCCAGCGATGCCAGTCCAGTAATATTCGGACTTGAGCAGGCATCCTTGAGAATGATTATCATTCTTGGGAGGGTAAGGTTTTAGACCAAACAAAGTGCTGGGCGTGCTCTCACGTGCCTGAATGATTATATCAAGTAGGATTAGTTCTCTTTCCACTAAATATTCTTGAGGTACCCGAATTATGGGTGGGAGGTCACTAGGGGAAAAGTACAACACCTAGGTCCCTTAGTCTGGAGTCTCCCAATAGTTTACAAGCTGATCACTGTTAAATCTGAGTATTGGGAGACTGGGAAGAACGAACAGACAATAGCCCGCCCACAAGTGTTGATGAAAAGAACTGATGACATTATTAGAAGTGTGTATATTAACGCAAGCTAGAGGAGATTGTATATGACATTATTGATAGACATAGGATGATGCTATTGATGAACATGAAGTGTTTAAATGTATTCTGACCTTAAAGACATGCGTTGGACAGATGAACCTGTTAAACTTGAAGAACTGTAGTACAGTATTCTGTATAGCTGATACATGTTCTATTGTACCTTGTACCTTTCCAAATAATGTATTACGTGTTTTATTGCACCCTTGAAGGGCATACAAAAGGTTATCTCCAAGCTCCAGAAATGTACGGTCTATAGTAAAAGAAGAAATCGTTTTGAGGATTAAGACTCTCTTATGATAACTTGTTTAGATCTTCAAACAGCATGGTCATACCCCAAGGGGATTTGCATTACATAGCAATGAAACATGGTACTGAGATCCTGCATATAACAACTTTAAGGTGATAGTTAATTGTACTATCAAAGGGTGGAACTGTCGAAGTTGTATAATTGGATGAACGAAAGTATATTAGTTAATATTGTTTTATTGGCCGATTGCACTCAGTATGCCACGCTACACGTGGCATACGGCGATCGCACGGTAAAATACGCACGCGCACACTCGCATGACAACATTTAGTTATTTATGTAATTCATATTCATATTGGATCCGTTACGCAGTAATTTATGAGCAGACAGTATTTGGTTTATTATTAGTTTATATAATATGATTATATGTGCACTTCAGTGATATATATGGTTCAGATAATAGGAAAGGTGGTGTCGAAGTCAGTAAATTGGATAAAAGTCATTTCAATTAAAGTCTAGCAAACTTGGTTGTCTTTGTCTGAAAAGATGCGTACGGTACGCTACGACGTACAAGTGCACGCTACGGCGTGAAAGGGCGTACGCATCCACTGCACGTGGCAGCAACAGTAATTGGTCTTTTACCATACATTCGCACAAACACGCATACTTATAAAATAGTACACATTAATGGTAGTTGCAACACATAGTCAGTTATGTCGCAATATAGTTGTATTTATATGTTATATCAGAGTTACAAGCATATTAGTGAAATACACGGAATGGGTTGAAGGAATAACATCATGAGTGGTATCATAATGAACCTTGTCACATATCCTACTGTTTGGTTCACTCTGCGAGGGAATCGCAGAGTGCATATGCAAGTTATGAATGATAGGGAATTATGAACTACTTAAGACTAAGGAATCTTGGCGGGAAGAGCAGAGCATACCCCCTGCTGAGATGACCCCCTCCTTTGGATTCCTTTGTATGAACTGGCCAATGATGACGACCCCTTGGACCTTCCTGAAACCTGGACCAATAGATGCAAGCTATTCCATCTACATTGTATTACTGTATGTGATTGTGTATATAAGCAGCAGCTTGTGATCCTGAGTGCAGACTTCTTGTCCCCAGACTTCAGGATTGAATGACTGCACTGGATCCAGAGCGCCTGCGATAAGTAACGGCTGTATTTACTATTACTTCGCTTGAGCATATTACTCTACTTATTTGCGAATAAATCTTTGTGCTTTGGAAACACAAATCGAGGTTCGACAATCGTTATTGGTTAGCGACGATACGCACATAACAATTTGGGGGCTCGTGAGCTTTGGAGGTTTCGTTGCCGATGATACGCAAGACCAACGGATTTCGGTTCCTCAACAAAGGGTGGAGACGCGTCATAAACGGGTAAGAACGCATGGTGTTCAAAACCTGAATTTTACTCTGTGTTGCGAAACCGAATGTCCGTTTTTGCATTATCTAGGGCACGCTAACTAGAACCTAGGGACAAAAGAGAAAACTGTTTCTTTTTACTGTCATTGTTCGTTTTAACTGTATTGCATAGCGTATGTGTACTTCCTGCTGTGCGTACGTGAACTTCCGGTAAACTTGCCACGTGGTTAAACAATCGTTTTGATAGTTATTGTACATGCATAGTATAATCACTTGTGAAAGCCTCTGAGACATTATTACTATTGTTGGGAACTTTTGATTTTCTGCGCAGAAAAGGTGTATAGTGTGTGATGTTGTAACGTAGATACACTGTTTTATTGTGGATTGTGCTCAGTTGCTGTCTGACGAGGCGGATTGCCCAACTGAAGGACGGTATACAGGGCAGGTATACCGAATGCGAAAACGTGTTTTTCGCAAAGCGCTACCAATAGATCGCAAGGTTTGCTAATAATTAGTATTGGTAGGCAGTGCGATCCGATCGCACCGTTAGTGCGGATTGGTGAAGCAGCTAGGAGGAATTATACTGGAAAGACAGGTTGATTGTATCGACTTTGCGCTCCCAGCGATAATAAACTCAGCAGATTTTTGTGGTTAAGTCAGGGTATCGAGGAGCTGATAGCCCTTGGGGCCCACAAGTGATATTTCTGTATAGGGATCCTCGCCTGGTGCGAGAAAAGCGAGTGAACGCGGCTAAAGGAAATACGTTCACCGAGCATTATAGATCTCTAGCGGTGAGTATAGCAACAAAGTTGAAATCATTAGGTGGAAGGAACAGAGCACTGCGGTGTGTCTGTGTTTCACATTCGGCCAGAAGGAACAGAGCACTGCGGTGTGTCTGTGTTCCGGGTAGAAGGTATATTGTCCAACATGGGTGCTAAGCATACGCTAGAGATGGTCAGTGAACTGCCTAAGGAAGGCCCTATTGGTTCAGCTAGGTTTCTCATGTGTAAGAAATATGGTGCATATGCAACTGTCTATTGTGACACGTGGGTCGGGATGACCAAAGCTTGTGATAGGCCTTTCCCAACAATAGGGAGTTTTAATGCAGAGGTACTAAATACTGTAAAAGATAAAGTATGGTTGATCAAGTCAACGAAAAAGAGAAATAGACATAATGATTGTTTAAAATTGTGGCAAATGGAAGGTAACACGTGGCAGAGCAGAGAATGCAAACCGGAAGTAGGCGTGGCGAAAAGCGCGCGCGAGGCGGATGTAACCATTGAGAAGCGTGGCGAACTCAGCGCAAGCGCGCCCCCGCCACCTTATGTGGCGGGAGGGGTAAGTACAGCCGTTGTCAAAACTGAAAATAGAAAAATTACTAAGTTGTACCCTGTTTTAAACCAGTTTCAATCAAGTGTATCAGAAAATGAAGATGAACCCACTGTGATTTCGGCCATTGCCCATGCTGTTAGTGTACTAGAGGCTCAGCGCAAGTATGAGAAAATGGCTGAGATAGGTGAGAGTAGCGGGATCACAAGGAGTGAAAGTGTTCTAAATCTAGGGCCTGTAAATCCTGTAGTGTCCCCTGAAGTTAGTGTACCAGAGGGTGTGTTCCCGGTCACAATATCGGTTCCCAATGGGAAACCGGATAAGGATGGTGTAGTTCCTTTACGAAATGTTACAATGCATTGTCCCTGGACTAGATCAGAATTACGTTCCATTATGAATGAATTCCCAGACCCTAGAAAGGAGTTAGCTAAATGTCAGAAATTTGTTAAAGACTTAGGGAACGCTCACGAACCAACCAGTAAGGATTGGCGGGTAGTGTTGAGGGCGTGTCTTCCTCCCAATACTAACATACAAAAATTTATTGAAGATTGTTTGTTGGAGGAAGATGACACCTTGACTGATAAGATTAACCAACGGAATATAGAACAAATTGTCAAACATTTAGCCATCTGTTTTCCAGTAGTAGTAAATTGGAGTAAGATTTTCACCATTAAACAAAAGGATAGTGAAACTGCCTCAGATTACTTCACTAGAGCTATAACAGCGATCGCTCGATTTACTGGGATATCCAACATAAGTGAGGACCCACATCACAGAGAGGTAGCTGTAGGGGTACTGATGGACGGCCTTAGAGAAAATTTAAAGACGAGAGTACAAACCACATTACCTAATTGGAGAGGTGTCACGGTAGACTCTCTTAGGGAGTCTGCTGTGGAGCATGACAAGAACCTTTTTAGAAAAAGGGAAGAGAAAAGTGATAAGTTAATGACGGTAAGTATACAGGCTCTAGAAGGGGTGCATACACGACCACCAGCATACAACCCATATAACAGGAAACCTAAAGTGATCAGGTGTTTCAACTGTAACGAGGAAGGACATTACAGGAGAGATTGTAATAAAGAAAGACTCAATACACATAGGGGTGGGTCACATAGATATCCTCCAAGGAAGGATTCACATAGACTAGAAGACTCACATCTACCCGCGCATATTACGGCAGCAAATGCTGCGCGGGAAATCAATAGTCAGCGCTAGGGGTCAGGTCATACCTTTAGTCTACAGCCAGTGAGGTAACTGAGAGTCAGAGTAAAGAACCAACAATGATAGTTGACATAGCTGGTAGGAAACAAACTTTTCTTGTGGATACAGGGGCGGCCCGATCTTTGATAACCTCTCCTTTCAATCTACAGGTGACCAGTAAAACCATTCCAGCTATGGGGGTGACGGGAAAAGTGTTACATTATCCTCTAACTAAACCCGCTGAAGTTACTATCGGCCCTCTGCATACTAAGCATTCGTTCCTCTTAGCTGCAGCGGCTCCTACTAACTTGCTAGGGAGAGACTTGTTATGTAAAATGGGATGTGTCATATACTGTACTTCAGATGGTGTGTTCCTAGATATACCGGAGAAGGTTGCACATGAGGTACAGGACATATTGGACACCCCTCAAAGGTTAATGTTACACTCTCCTGTTATAGAACAAAGTCCATCTCAAGTAAAGGATGTTGCTGGAAGTACCAGGTTCCCTATGGACCAGAGATGGACAGGACACTGGACTGATGGCAAACGTAGCCCCTGTCATGGTCAATCTAAAAAGTGGTAGGATAGCTCCAAAAATCCCACAGTATCCATTAAAACCGGAGGTGGAACTAGGGGTATATCCTGTTATTGAGAGGCTAATACAACAAGGGATTTTAATCCGTACAGCTAGTACAGCAAATAGTCCCATTTTCCCTGTGAAGAAGAGTGGGGGGAGGGGCTATAGATTAGTCCAGGACTTAAGGGGAATTAACAAAGTTGTTGAGAGCCAATTCCCCGTAGTGCCGAATCCAGCTGTCATCCTCATGCAGATTCCACCGTCTGCCAGCCATTTTACTGTCATTGATCTATGTTCTGCTTTCTTTTCAGTCCCTCTTCACCCTGACTGCCAATACCTTTTTGCATTCTCCTACAGGGGAGTGCAATACACATGGACCAGACTACCCCAGGGGTTCATTGACAGCCCCAGTATTTTCTCCCAAGCCTTACATGACTGTTTGCAATCCTTTCAACCCCACAATGGGTCTGTTCTAATTCAATATGTGGACGATTTGTTGTTGTGCTCTGATTCTTTTATGTCATGTTTACATGATACTAAATTGTTGTTGCTTCATCTTTCACAAACAGGGCACAAGGTGGCAAAGGATAAATTACAGCCATGTCAGACTAAGGTCAAATACTTAGGACACTGCCTCACAAAGGGGCTAAGACACCTGACAACCGACAGAATTGAGGCCATACATCACATGACCCTGCCACAGAGCCAGAAGCAGATTCGTACTTTCTTGGGGATGTGTGGATACTGTAGGTCCTGGATCCCAGGTTTTTCTATTCTGGCATTACCATTGCAGGAGCTAGTCTCTTCCTCAAAACCAGAACGTGTTGTACACACAAAGGAGTCAGAGCAAGCGTTCTTTAATCTTAAAGATAGTCTGACAAGAGCACCTGCATTGGGAATACCTGATTATGAAAAGCCTTTTGAACTATTTTGTACAGAAGCTGATGGTTGTGCAGCAGGTGTCCTCGCACAGAAACATGGTGACGCTAGCAGACCGGTAGCATACTACAGTGCACAATTAGACAATGTGGCAAGATCACTCCCAACATGTCTCAGAAGTGTAGCAGCAACAGCCCTTCTAGTATGTAAGAGCGAGGATGTAGTATTAGGATATAATTCAACCATCTATACACCCCATGCTGTATCAGCTCTGTTAAATTCAGCCCAAACCAGACATGTTTCTTCAGCTAGATTCACAAAATGGGAACTAGCCCTGATGGCACCCTCAAACATCACCATCAAACGATGTAGCACCTTAAATCCAGCTACACACCTTCCGTATGTGTCTCTAGAGACACAAAGGGTGGGAGGTGAAGAGACCCTGGTTGATGATGAGTTAGACAAGAATACTGACACGCATGACTGTATGGAACACCTGAATCAGACCTTTACTGCAAGGCCCGACATACGTGACACCCCCTTAGAAAATGTAGATTTTACGTTTTATACAGACGGAAGTTGCCATAGACAGACAGAGACAGGAGAGCTATGTACTGGTTATGCTGTTGTAGACGATCAGGATGTGGTAGAAGCTGAACCCCTTGGCTCACCTCACTCAGCCCAGGTGGCGGAACTAGTAGCACTAAGGAGAGCGTGTGAATTGGCAGAGGGTAAATCAGCTAACATATATACTGACTCTAGGTACGCCTTCGGGGTAGTGCACGATTTTGGGGCCCTTTGGCATCTTAGAAACTTTACGACAGCAGCAGGTACACCAGTAGCACATTCACAACACATAAAAGGACTTCTGACAGCGATATAGTTACCCAAAACAGTAGCCGTCATAAAGTGCAAAGCCCATACCTTTGAAGAAGACCCAGTGTCACTGGGCAACAACAGGGCAGACGAAGCTGCTAAATGGGCAGCAGGCCAACCTATGACTGTATCGACCGAGACTATGATGGTTTTTCAGACATTAGACATGCAGAAATTAATTGAAATGCAAGATTTGTGTTCCCTGCAGGAAAAGGCGGTCTGGAAGGCGAAGGGATGTGGTCAAGAGTCCTCAGGACTCTGGAGGGATGGACAAGGTAAGCCTGTAGCTCCCCGAACATACTATCCAAGCCTGGCTGAAGCAGCACACAGCCTGACTCACCTGGGTAAAAAAGGTATGCGCAAACTGGTGAGAGCATACTGGTGTGCTCCCGGATTTTCCTCTCAGGCTGGTAAGAAAGCAATGTCATGTCTTACTTGTTTGAGGAAAAATGTTGGGAAAACTATTCCAACTGAGCCATCCCACATCCCTCCTACAGACGGACCTTTTCAGGTAATACAAATTGACTATATCCAATTACCACCGTGCAGGAATCTAAAGTATGTGTTAGTGTGTATTGATGTGTTTTCCGGTTGGGTAGAAGCATATCCGGCAGCCACTAATACTGCTGTGTTCACTGCAAAGAAAATTGTACAAGACTTTGTGTGTAGGTTCGGTATCCCTAGGATCATTGAAAGTGATAGGGGTACCCATTTTACTGGTGATATCTTCCAAAATATGTGTAAACTCATGGGAATCAGTAGCAGACTTCACACCCCTTACCGACCACAAGCCAGTGGTAAGGTGGAGAGAGTAAACGGTACTATCAAAAACAAACTGGGTAAGATAATGGCTGAAACTGGGTTGGCATGGCCTGAGGCTTTGCCGTTGGTCCTCCATAGCATTCGAACCACTCCTAGACCTCCTCTTAATCTGTCCCCCTTTGAGATACTGTTCGGACGACAACCTCATTTGATCGTGAGTCCACAAGACGACTTAAAGTGTAATAATGAAGTGACTGTACAATATCTTATAAGAATGAGTAGACAGCTGAAACAACAACAACAAAAACTAAAAATGCTGTCACTTGGTATGCCAGAAACGAACTGTCATGATGTTGAACCTGGAGACTATGTTATGATCCGCAATTTCTTACGTTCAGGTTGTTTAACAGACCGTTGGGAAGGCCCGTACCAAGTGCTGCTGACCAGTACTACATCACTGAAGGTTGCAGAGAGAGACACTTGGGTCCATTCCACCCACTGCAGGAGAGTCCATAATCCGGAGAAAGTGCAAGACAAAACTCAGACCGACGACATAGAACGGTCACTTGTGAGCCTGTTCCGGGAGACCTAAAGCCTGCAGTTGAGACACCTGAACCAGAGACGTTGCCTCAGAACTATCTTTCCAGCGATGGAGTGGCGGTTTTTGTTTTTCTTTTGTTCCAGGATTTTCCTTGTTTTTACTTTTTCTAGGACATTCTATTTTTGTGAAGGAGGATGGAGGACGGAGGAGAGTTCTGGGAGTGAAACGGATGAAATGGAGACCGAAGAAAAGATAATAGGATACTCTGAGCAGCCCATTATCAAACTTGGTCCAGGGGTTATGAAAAGGTCTGCTAGCTCAGGAAATCGGAGGCAGTGTGAGGGGCTATTGTCTGATGAATATTGTATCTGCAAATTCTGCGACTCCCTAGTTGAAGAGAGATGCATCCAACAATGCCAGTCCCCCAGTACTCTGAATATAGGCGGGCATCCTTTGGAGGATTATCACTCCCTGGTGGGTAAGGTGCTAAACCAAACCGAGTGTTGGGTGTGCTCTCATGTGCCTCAAGGGCAGCATAACATAGGACTAGTGCCATTCCCCCTAAACATATCTGAAGTACTCGAATTGAGGGGTGGGAGGCCCATAGAAGGAAGGTACAATAACACTAGGTCCCCTAGTCTGACGCTTCGACAATACTCCATAGGCAGATCTTTGCTGTGCCTAAACATATCTCATGCAAAGCGCCTGGAGAATTGGGAGGCTGACCTATCAGATCAGACAATGGCTCGCCACCCTCATTTTAGAGGAAGACTCACAAGGTCACTACTAGGCAGGAATGTTGATGGAAGTCACAAGTTAGGGCGTATAACCAAACATAAGAAAGTATCCATTGGAAAAGTCTCTACAGATAAATGTGAAAATGTCATTAATGCCGACACGTGTCTAGAGCAGATGAAGACACTAGGCATGGGTAGTTTTATCAAAACTCTGTGTGATATAATTCATGGGCATACTGTTCCTTATGTTCTCCCTGAGGATGTGTATTTTGTTTGTGGGAGAAAAGCTTATTCCTGGGTTACTCCGAGTTCCAAGGGCTTGTGTTTTCTAGCTAAACTGGTTCCTGAAATCATGACTATTACTCATGAAGAAATGGTTGATATTCACAAGACTACATCACCACCACCATACATACACACACAGTATGAACACCGTGGCAAGAGAAATATGATTCCTGGTGAGGAACCCATAGCTACAAAATTGATTAGTGAAACTGCTGGTTTCCAAGTTATGGTTGCTCTAGATCTCACCAGGACCGCTCGGGGAACGTTAAACTTTAAATATATCCAAGACCTAGCCAAATTAATAGATAATATCACCGAGATGTATGATGACACTTTCAGGTATACTGGAAGGGAGCTACAAGCGTACAAGAAAGAGTTGGTGCAACATAGACTGGTACTAAATTACCTCACCTCTATTACTGGTGGGTACTGTGTGACACTGGCCACCCAGTTCGGTGTCAAATGTTGCACGTACATTACTAATAATACGGATGACCCTAAAGAGGTTATAGACCGGAAGATGTATGAAATTTTGCAGCTGAAATGGGAATTTCGAAAGAGCCATAATTCTTCGTTATATGAGGTCGGGGAAAAGGTGGCGGGTTGGTTCTCATGGTTGAACCCGGCAAAATGGTTCTCCGGTCTGGGGGAGTGGGTACAGGAAATGATTGCGAGTGTAGGTAAGCTCCTTCTCCTGATACTGGGTGTCATCTTAGCAATTGGTTTAGTTGTCAAATGTGTTCCTACTGTGTTGAAGTGTGGAAAATGGTCTCATAGGAGTAACACTGAGAAAGAGACTGAAAGGGTGGTACCAGATACCGAGATCATGGTCTGTGGAGAAGTATTGTATAATCCTGAACTTGAAACGGTGATTGGGTGATAGTTTATTACACTATCAAAGGGTGGAACTGTCGAAGTCAGTAAATTGGATAAAAGTCATTTCAATCAAAGTCTAGCAAACTTGGTTGTCTTTGTCTGAAAAGATGCGTACGGTACGCTACGACGTACAAGGGCATGCTACGGCGTAAAAGGGCGTACGCATCCACTGCACGTGGCAGCAACAGTAATTGGTCTTTTACCATACATTCGCACAAACACGCATACTTATAAAATAGTACACATTAATGGTAGTTGCAACACATAGTCAGTTATGTCAAAATAAAGTTGTATTTATATGTTATATCAGAGTTACAAGCATATTAGTGAAATACACGGAATGGGTTGAAGGAATAACATCATGAGTGGTATCATAATGAACCTTGTCACATATCCTACTGTTTGGTTCACTCTGCGAGGGAATCACAGAGTGCATACACAAGTTATGAATGATAGGGAATTATGAACTACTTAAGACTAAGGAATCTTGGCGGGAAGAGCAGAGCATACCCCCTGCTGAGATGACCCCCTCCTTTAGATTCCTTTGTATGAACTGGCCAATGATGATGACCCCTTGGACCTTCCTGAGACCTGGACCAATAGATGCAAGCTATTCCATCTACATTGTATTACTGTATGTGATTGTGTATATAAGCAGCAGCTTGTGATCCTGAGTGCAGACTTCTTGTCCCCAGACTTCAGGATTGAATGACTGCACTGGATCCAGAGCGCCTGCGATAAGTAACGGCTGTATTTACTATTACTTCGCTTGAGCATATTACTCTACTTATTTGCGAATAAATCTTTGTGCTTTGGAAACACAAATCGAGGTTCGACAATCGTTATTGGTTAGCGACGATACGCACATAACAGTGGCATGTCTAGTATCATATTAAAACCCTATTCATCAGCAGCTGTCCGGTGCAGTCGGCGAAGAGATCGCACATTGCATACTTTTGTTATTGATATTAGGGAATAAACCTTTGTATGATGCTGGCTATGAAATGCTCACATCCCCTGGAGAGACGACCCCCACCTTTGGATTCCTTAGATCGAATTAGCCTATGACCTGTTTTCCTTGGACCCACCCAACGTCTGGACCTATAGAAACAAGCTACGTCATCTCTATTGTTCACTCTGTAACACTGTACTGTATATATAATCATAGCTGCACCCCCACCAGCCTCAGTCTACTCTGAACCAGTATTCAAGGCTGAATTACTGTCCACTGGGCCTGTGGTTAGTGCAGCGAAGCGCAGCGGTATGTATGTATCTTTTGGTATTGGCTGTACTGTACTGTATCATAATATAATAATGTATTGAATTGTTAACTATTTACATCTGCTAAAATAAATCACTTTGTGCGTTAGAAACACAATACAATCGCCTATGCAATGCTTACTTGAAAACGATAGAATTACTTTAATAATTTGGGGGCTCGGAGGTGAGTTACGTTATCGGCAGGTATGCAACGCTTACGATATTCGGTTCCTCAACAAAGGTTGGGTTGACGGACGCGTCTCATACGGGAAAAAACGCAATGTGTTTAAGACCTGTGGTTCACTTTGTGTTGCAAAACCGAATTACGTTGTTGCATAGGCTGAAGGAACACTAATTTGAATCTAGGGACAAGAAAGAAAAATGTTTATTTTTATTGTCGTTTTGCGTTTTAAAGGGTATTGCATTGCCTAGTGTATGTGTGCTTCCTGTTTAGCGTGTATGAACTTCCGGTATTGTTACCACGTGTTTAAACAATCATGTTCATAGTCTGTTATATATGTAACATAGTCTACATATGTGTTAATATGTTCATAGTCTGTTATATAAGCATTTGTTAAAACCTCTGTAAAACTACCATTGATTGGGAAATCTATTTTCTGTGCAGAAAACAAAAGGTTGTATGTGACTGGTATGCATAAAGATAAGAGAAGAGTTCGCATACTGTTGAAAAGAGAAAGATAACATAAGAATTTGCATACTGTTGAAGACAGACAAAGAGGTGATTTACTATTGAAAAGACAGAGATATCGGTTGCTGCCTGACCAGGGAACCTGGATGGGCAAGGCTGTGTTTGAAATAAGAACACTATTATAGGTAGTATGTGGATTTTTTATGTAACATACGGTGCAGTTTAATAGGTAGTATGTGGATTTTTTATGTAAATACGGTGCAGCTTAATAGGTAGTATGTGGATTTTTATGTAGCATACGGTGCAGTTTAATAGGTAGTATACAGAGTATACGGTGATATGGTAGTATGTGGATTTTCATGTAGCATACGGTGTATTGAAGAAGTACGTGATTTGAATAAGTAGTATACAGGGTATACGGTGAAAACAGATTTTGTGGTAAAGTCAAGGGTATCGAGGAGCTGATAGCCCTTTAGTCCGCAATGATATTTCTGTGTTAGGAGGTGTGTGGGCGTAGCCTGTGAAACCAACCACGGATAAAAATCTCTAGTAAGTTTTGTTTGAAAGGAGAACAGGTAAAAAGTCTTTTTGCGTAGCGTTGAGAAATAGGTTGTTTTCACAATGTTTCGAAGCAAATGCTAGGGATAGTTCGTGTTGTGCTGCCTAATGAATGGCCGGTTAGTTCAGCAAGATTTCTCATGTTTAATAAATATGGTGCATACGCAACTGCATATTGCGACAAGTGGGTCAAAATGACCAAGGATTGTGAAAGACCTTTCCCAAACATGGGTAGTTTTGAGTCAGAGGTGTTAAATATTGTTAGAAATAAAGTGCGATTGATTAAATCAACAAAAACGAGAATTAAACATGAGGATTGTTTAAAATTGTGGCAAATGGAAGGCAACACGTGGCAGAGCAGCGAGTGCACAGCGGAAGTAGGCGTGGTGAAAAACGCGTGCACATCGGAAGTGAGCGTTGAGAAACGTGGAGAACTGAGCGCACGTGCGCCCTCGCAGCCAAATGCGATTGATGTGATAAGTACAGCCAATACCAAAAATTATAAGAATGCAACCAGTAACTTGTATCCTATAATTTACGTTAAGGATAAGCTATCAAGGGAAGAAGGTGAACCCACTGTCATTTCGGCCACTGCCCATGCTAGTAACATGCAAGAGGCACCACCTGAACAAGGGAATGGTCCCACCAGTAGGGGCAGCGGCTGAAATTGTTGAAAATAATGTAGAGATTAATAGAAGGGGAGACATCCATTATACTGCAACAGCAATTCCAGCAGCTAGTTCAGAATGTAGTGATTTAGTAGGTTTGCATCCTGTCTGCACAATAGCAGTTCCCAATGGGAAGGCAGACAGAGATGGAGTAGTTCCCATAAGACATGTAGAAATGCATTGTCCATGGAGTAGATCTGAACTGCGTGCAATTATATCTGAGTTCCCAGACCCTAGGAAAGATTTAGCCAAGTGTCAGAAATTTGTTAGCGATTTAGGTTATGCACATGAGCCAACTAATAAAGATTGGCGAGTGGTGTTTAGGGCCTGTCTTTCTCCCGGTACTGATATACAAAAGTTTATTAAGGATTGTATGTTGGAGGAAGAGAAGTCCTTAACAGATGATGATAATCAGGAAAATATTACACGCATAATCTCTCAGTTGGCCATATACTTTCCTGTGGTAGTGGACTGGAGTAAAATTTTCACTATCAAACAACAGGATAGTGAAAATGCAGTGGACAATTTTTCTAGAGCTCTGATAGCTATGGCCAAATACACTGGGTTATTAGACATAAAGGATAATGTACACTACAGGGAGGTTGTTGTTTCAGTTCTAATGGAAGGCCTCAGAGAAAATTTGAAAACAAGGGTGCAAACTTCATTACCGAACTGGAGAGGGATCACTGTAGATGCTCTCAGGGAGTCAGCTATAGAACATGATAATAATATAAATAAACAGAAAGAGACACTCAGTGATAGGTTAATGATGATGAGTATTCAAGCACTAGAGGGACGGCACACACAACCACAGCATAATAACACCTGGTTTAAGGAAAAGAAACAACATGAGTTGAGGAAGTGTTTTAGATGCGCTAAAATGGGGCACCACGCAAAGAACGGTACAATGACAAGAGCGGAAGCAAAGAGACTTGGCCCATCTAAGGGGGAATCACACAGACACCCACATAGACAGCGCACACAAGTCTCAGAGGCTTCTCAACAGTTGACTGTACACCTCATAACAGCCAATGCCTTGAGGGAGAACTATAGCCAACCCTAGAGTTCAGGTCAGACCTGTAGTCCTACAAACAGGTGGGGTTTAATCTGTGGTAAGTATCAGTGTGCATGTTTAGAAAGAAAAACTGATTTAAAAGGTAATCTTTGTTTATTTTGCTTGTTTTAGGTTGTCACATGCTTGCTTTCCTAATCGCTGGCCGAGGGAAAAGAATGGAAATGTTTGTTTTGTTGCTGTTTAAAGATAACTATCTTGTTTTCCTCTCACAGATAAAGGGTACGCAGAAGAAATATAGACTCAGTGTTTAAAAGGGTGAGGTAGAGAAATAGAAAGATTACTCTTGAAAGACTAATTAACAATGGATCATTGGAACACTCTTTGTTTCAGGCTGCAGTGACTCATGATAATTTGTTTGGCCAAGTATCATTATCCAAAAATGAAGTATGTACATACTTTTCTCCAAAAATATCGTTTTATGTATCTCAGATGAGTCATTAAGAGTTAACTTCTATATTTCTCTGCCATAAGTTAGAAAGTCCGTTGAAAAGGTATGTAGTCAATGTGATACCGAGTTCTTAATGAACAAATGACGGACGACACTGGATTGCACTGTTGGTTTAAGACCCCCTAATCAAGTATGGGGAGGGGTCATAGTTTAGCAAATAGCTAAGGGGATTAGTGGAATGAATACAGCCATTTTCCCCATAGAGTCCAATCCAGTTGTCATTTGTGCTGTAAAATGTCCCTTTCTGCATGTATGTTTGTTTTCAAACCTTTGTATTCAAGTCTTTGTATTCCTATTATTCATTGCTTTTTTATTTCTCATTTTTTTTTTACATCTATGCTAGTCTCTCTCTCTCTGCTCTGGTAGAGATAATAAACAGACACAGTCTCATCAATGGGGCTAAGACATATTTTTATTTTTTTACATAAGACAAATTCAGGGATACACACACTAGATTGACATGAATCACAGAAACAGTCAGGGGTTTTGTTTTCATGCGTATAGAAACTGCTGATTTTAAGCAGAAAGGTTCTGTTGTGGAAATACGATTCATGTTTTATAGATTGCATATCTGTTTTGTTTTTTTTAGGGTTTTTTTTGTGGTTCGTGCCTCCTGTACAAAAATGTGCCTTTATATGGATGCACAAAGGGTGTGCAGGACAGGAGGACAGAAGATTGCTAGAGGTTAAGCATACAGATTTGCATCTCTGTGTAGAACATTGGAGTAGGATTTGTGCCACAAGATACGACATAATGTGAAACCCTAGAAAATGTAGAATTTTCATGTTTTATATTTTTTTCACTGTTAGACAGACATGTACTGGATACTGTTATAGTTGAAGAAAGTGTTATAGAAATAGACCCCTGTGTCTTTCTCACTTAGTCAAGTAGCTGAATGTGAGGTACTGAGAATGACATGTGAGTTGGCAGAGGGAAAATCGATTGATATACATTGGTCTTCAGCATTTTTCTAGTCTAGGGGGCGATGTTGAGGTGACTGAGAAATCGTTTTCTAACAATACCAGCACATGAGTAGGACACTACATAGAGGACTTTATACAGTGACACAGTTACCAACTGAAGTAGCTGCTAGTAAAGTCCACACTTATACACACGACCATACATGGCTGTCACACCAGGGCGAACATAGCTGTCAAATAGACAGCAGGGTTAGACAGCAGCTAACAAATGTATGTTTTGTTTTGTTTTTCCTTGTATTGTTTTAGTTTTAAAATGTGAACATACACACACACACACACACACACACACACACACACATGCACACATACACATATTGGTTAATATATGAAGAATTGTGTTACCTGAGGAATAAACTGTCTGGAAGGTGAAGAGATGTGGTGAGGAGTCTGGAGGACCCTGGAGAGATGGACAAGGTAGACCAGTAGCTCCCAGAGTGTATCTTCCAGACCTAGCGGAGGCAGCACATGGTCTGGCTCAGCTGAGTACAGAAGGTATGTGCAAGCTGGTAAGAGTATATTGGGGTGCACCAGACATTTCGTCTCAAGCTAGTAGGACGACAACGTCCTATCTTGATTAAGAGAAGGTCAGGAAAATGATACCAATAGAGCCATCCCATATCCCTCCTGCAGATGGGTTTTCCTCCAGGTAAAACAAATCCACGTCATCCAATTGCCACCATGCAGGATCCTCAAGTATACACTGGTGTACCAATGAAATATGTCTGGGTAAAGGTGTATTGAAATGTGTCTAATGTATTACTGTGTCATACTCAAAGCTTTTGTTATTCAATGTGATAACCCTAGAGTTATAATGGGTGATAGGGATATTCATGTTATTGATAATAGATGTATAATGTATGAGTAGTGGTAACAAATCACATACTTTCAATTAGCCATAAACCAGTGTGAACATAAAGTAATGGTACTAGGTAGAACGAATTGAATAGAATAAGAGTTGGAACTTGATTGAAGTGACTGATAGCTTCAGCCACTAGTCCTTCACGGCTACCAAAAGATCACTCCTGAGTAGCCTCTTAACCTGACGATTTTTGAGATGTTCTTGACCCCTCTTGAGATGAGATTGTAACTGAAAGACTAGTTTAGACCTTGAGAGGGAAGGTAAATAGTGAGACAGCAACCGAGAACGTCCAAAACACTGTTTCCTGAAAAGTCACACTAACTGTCAGGATGTTGGTTTGGGAGAGTAAGTTGTGGAGCAGTAATTTCTTAGGCTCAGGTTATTTGACAGACAGGTACCAGGTGTAGGCTACCAGCATCACGGCTTCAAGGGTAGCAGAGACACACTGGTGCCCATTCCACCCACTGCAGAGGGGCCAACACTCAGAGAAGGGTCCAAGGGCACTCATGAGTCTGTTCTGGAAGGCCTCGAATGCAGTTAGTAGCACCTGAGCCAAAGGCTAAGACAGTTGTCCAGCATGAAGTTGTAGTTTTTCCTGTTTTGTGTTCTTTCATTTCATTCTCTTCTCAGGACCGTCAATTCTTTTAATTATTAGCAGGTGACAGAGGCTGGTTCAGGTAAGGATGTTGAGGAATTGGGGATGAAGGAGAAGTTAGTAGTATAAGCAGTCCAGCCAATTACTCTATTCAATTCAGGGGTAAAGGAAAATTTGGAAACCTTGGAGCGTGGAGAAAGTGCGAGGGGCTATTGTCTGAGTAGCATTACGTCCGTAAGTGCGGCGACCCCATAGTTAAAAAGAGGTACACCCAGCGATGCCAGTCCAGTAATATTCGGACTTGAGCAGGCTTCCTTGAAAATGATTATCATTCTTGGGAGAGTAAGGTTTTAGACCAAACAAAGTGCTGGGCGTGCTCTCACGTGCCTGAATGATTATATCAAGTAGGATTAGTTCTCTTTCCACTAAATATTCTTGAGGTACCCGAATTATGGATGGGAGGTCACTAGGGGAAAAGTACAACACCTAGGTCCCTTAGTCTGGAGTCTCCCAATAGTTTACAAGCCGATCACTGTTAAATCTGAGTATTGGGAGACTGGGAAGAACGAACAGACAATAGCCCGCCCACAAGTGTTGATGAAAAGAACTGATGACATTATTAGAAGTGTGTATATTAACGCAAGCTAAAGGAGATTGTATATGACATTATTGATAGACATAGGATGATGCTATTGATGAACATGAAGTGTTTAAATGTATTCTGACCTTAAAGACATGCGTTGGACAGATGAACCTGTTAAACTTGAAGAACTGTAGTACAGTTTTCTGTATAGCTGATACATGTTCTATTGTACCTTGTACCTTTCCAAATAATGTATTACGTGTTTTATTGCACCCTTGAAGGGCATACAAAAGGTTATCTCCAAGCTCCAGAAATGTTCGGTCTATAGTAAAAGAAGAAATCGTTTTGAGGATTAAGACTCTCTTATGATAACTTGTTTAGATCTTCAAACAGCATGGTCATACCCCAAGGTGGATTTGCATTACATAGCAATGAAACGTGGTACTGAGATCCTGCACATAACATCTTTAAGGTGATAGTTTATTGTACTATCAAAGGGTGGAACTGTCGAAGTCGTATAATTGGATGAACGAAAGTATATTGGTTATTATTGTTTTATTGGCCGATTGCACTCAGTATACCACGGTACACGTGGCATATGGCGATCTGACGGTAAAATACGCACGCACACACTCGCATGACAACATTTAGTTATTTATGTAATTCATATTCATATTGGATCCATTACACAGTAATTTATGAGCAGACAGTATTTGGTTTATTATTAGTTTATATAATATGATTATATGTGCACTTCAGTGATATATATGGTTCAGATAATAGGAAAGGTGGCATGTCTAGTATCATATTAAGACCCTATTCATCAGCAGCTGTCCGGTGCAGTCGGCGAAGAGAGATCGCACATTGCATATTTTAGTTATTGATATTAGGGAATAAACCTTTGTATGATGCTGGCTATGAAATGCTCACATCCCCTGGAGAGACGACCCCCACCTTTGGATTCCTTAGATCGCATTAGCCTATGACCTGTTTTCCTTGGACCCACCCAACGTCTAGACCTATTGAAACAAGCTACGTCATCTCTATTGTTCACTCTGTAACACTGTACTGTATATATAATCATAGCTGCACCCCACCAGCCTCAGTCTACTCTGAACCAGTATTCAAGGCTGAATTACTGTCCACTGGGCCTGTGGTTAGCGCATCGAAGCTCAGCGGTATGTATATATCTTTTGGTATTGGCTGTACTGTACTGTATCACAATATAATAATGTATTGAATTGTTGACTATTTACATCTGCTAAAATAAATCACTTTGTGCGTTAGAAACACAATACAATCGCCTATGCAATGCTTATTTGAAAACGATAGAATTACTTTAATAGTATGTGCCCAAGTTGTAGTATTTTGACCTCCTGTGTTTCACCCGTGGTGAGGAAATTGTAAGACTGTCCACCTGCAACATGGAGAAGGAGAGTAGTCCCTCACCTGAACCTCTACAAACAGATGACATACCGCACGTGTGGGTATGTCATCAAGTGGCACAGTAAGTGAAACATACAACATTGGAAATGTGTAAAAAATTTATTTACTTACATGTACCTCACAATATAGTTAACAAGCATATAATGCTACTGCACATGCATTATAAAATTCCATTCTTCCACGACACAGCACCCTCACCATTAAAATATTCTAAATAGTCCTCTCTGTTTAATTTTGCCATGTGAGTGGCATCTCTCAGTGGTGTCAACCCTACAACATCCGCAATGTCTAGAGTGTTCTCCATATTGCTAAGCATGCTGTGCACTCTAGGACTTTTACGCCTAATAAAGTTGTGTAGGACACAACAAGCCATCATCACCTTGTTTACTTTGTCCATGCGCAGATTTATAGCATAATAAAAAATTCTAAATCTATTGCTCTGTATGCCAAAAGTATTTTCCACAACTTGCCTTCCTCTTGGCAATCAATATTTAAATATCCTCCTTTCTGTTGACAGATTTCTTTGCGGATAAAGTTTTAATGCAGTGGTGTGTAGCGCAAACACTTCATCAGCTACAAAAACATAATTTAGTACACATTTTGATTCATTTTGTTTTGGAAAATTAAGTTAATTATTTTTAGGTTTGGCATGGAAAGGAGTCTGCTCCAATGCCCAGCCATCTGACACCATTCCAGTTTTTCCAATGTGCATGAATAGGAATTCATAGTTGGCATCCATTAAGGCCATCAGAATAATGCTGAAGAATCCTTTATAGTTGTAGTAATAGGATCCACCTTTTGAGGGTGGCATAATTCTTACATGCTTGCCATCTATGGCACCGCCACAGTTTGGGAAATTCCAAAGATTTTCAAAATCTTCAGCAATAACTTACCATTGCTCAACCGTTGCAGGAAACTGAAAGAGAAAGATTGTTGAAATGTTAAATCGGCACATGCATGTATTGTTAAACTAACTAGTTTACATTCTGTTTTCATTACACAGCCTTCTTCTTATCTGAAGTCGGAATCTATGATGTGGCAGAGCAACATGGCACACCAACATATGCCAGCCAGCTGACAGCAGATAGCCAGGAGATCACAGATCTACCCACACAGCCACAAAGGGATCAAAGTGACAGGAAGAGAACAAAATGGGTCCGTAATCAAGAGCAAAGTTATGCGTTTACACAAAAGATAATAGAGTCTGCAACCTAATTTATGTCAAAAGAACCAGACAAGTTTGACCTGCTAGTAGCAACTCTTGCAAAGAAAATGAGAATTGCAAGTAGAGAATGCGAATAGAGATAGAACATTTGTTGTATGACATAATTTGAAGGTCAACAAAGGGAGATCTCTCACCAGACACTGTATTAACATAATCCCCACACACACAAAAGCAAGGACACTTCAACCCAATCATATACATTTCGGTCACTACCACTCCACAAGCGACATCCCGTCATTCAAGGGCATTCTGCTAACCCGCCAACTTGCAAGACATCTACACCTATAGGTAGCACAAGTATGCTACAGTATACAGGGAGTCCATTCCCACTAGAAAGAAATGAACACCTGCATTATGAACAGTTGTGACCCCTGTTTTTTTGTTTTTTTATGACACAGTTTTTATATGGTTTATGTGTTCCCTATTTAAGTTAAAATATTCATTTTTCTTTCTTATCTTCAGTCCATCTCTGGTCTGCACACCAGAGATGGTTCTCATACCCCTCTACACCCAAAGCAATGTTTGCCCTCAATTCTCATAAATATTAATTTCGCTTTCACATCTTCAACCCATCTTTGCCCAGAGATGGGTTCCATATCCAGACACCATATAGGCCAAATTGTATCCATATCTACAGTGTTTGTACTGTATATAGGCCAAATCCTATCCATCTCTACAGTTTTTTTTGTATTGGATATGTTGGGTGTGTGTTTTTAATATGTAATTTCATATGTTTAGTTTATATTTTAAAATTTTTTTTTTAAAAAATAAACAGACTATTTCTTTTCCAACCTTCATATTTGTCCACACAGAACTTGTACTATAGCGTCACAGGTCTCAGGTATGATCAAAATCCAGAGCTTGAGGTGAAATTGCAATGCTGTATTTGAGATCAGCCAGTGTCCTTTCTGTGGCTAAAAATCTCAGAGTAGCAACTATTATTAGAAATGGTTATTAGCATATTTGCTTGACATTTAGATCTACAGTGCTATGCGAGGAGATATAGCATGTCCTTTAACATTGGAGTCCGAACTAGCCTGCTTTAATCATCATTTTATAAAGTCCTAGAGAATCCATAGTCAATTGGAGTGAACCTAATTATGAATTTTAATTTTCAAAATGGTGAGGCAATCAAATGTTTAATAACGGGAATATATTATATTGGCTGTTGAATTGCACTGTATTATAAATAAAGATGTATGTGTACTGTTGTGATAGACTTGTGTTCACATAGCGATTGATGACTGTAATCCTAATTCAGTAGAGAGATGAGATCAATAGAAAGATAACCAATGAGATAGTGGTGCGCTATCAATATATGCCTCACCTATAGAATCAGTTTGGACAGTTATGAGATAATGATGGGTTAATTGGCAGTTTTGTCAACTGCTTCTGTAACACTTGAATACTGAGGAGACCATGATTGCCCATTTTAGGGCCATTATTAGCCTGGCTGAATTATGAAACAGGGTCTGCAATATGAGTTCACCAATATTGATAGGATGAAATACTTAATTTCCACGCAACAGGCAGTGTGAAAATTCACACTGGTCACAAACACAGGTCAGGGAAAATCATAACAAAAGAGGAAGAGATGGATTTTCTTAAATGTTTTCAGAAACTCACAAATGTTGTTATGTTTAGCCCACTTATATACATATAATAAATATTGAGAAACAATATGATAAATGTACTCAGAACATTAAACAGGTATTCGAACATTATTAATTAGGAATAAGGAAATTGACTTTGTCATTTGAATTATTTTAAAGTACACAAATGTCATCCTTGTAATAATGTTAACAAACGATAACTGATTTAGCCCTTAAGCTTACAACAATGTCTAAGATATAGATGAAATTGTTCTAAAACCTGTTTATAATGAATACACAGGCCCAGCGCTACCATTTGGCAGCGTTAGGCAGCTGCCTAGGGCTCCGGGCTCTGTGGGGCACCACTGAAATACTTCACATTTTTTAATGATGTGCGGTGGCCCCTGAATTTACCTTCCATGGCCGCCGCACAGCTTCAGATTCATGGCACGGGTGGGGTGATTGATCGCCGCCCCCCACTCCCCACTAACAATGGGGCACACTGACTCCTGCCCCTCTCCCCTCACTGACTGTCGGGAGTGACATCATCTTCACATCCCGACAGTCAGTGAGCAGCCCAGCAGAGAAGAGCAGCAGCATAAAGAAAAGGTCCAGCAGGTAAGTAAAAAAATACAGGTGTACAGGAGGGCGGTGTGCTGTGGGGGGACGGGGACATTGTTAAGCAGGGTGGGGGCGATGTGCTGCTTCGGGGGAGCACAGTTTTAAGCAGGATGAGGGTGTTGTGCTGCTGGGGGGCAGTGTTAAGCAGGTGGGGGTGGTGTGCTATGGGGGGATCATTGTTTAGCAGGGGGGTGGTGGGCTGCGGGAGGGGGGCATTGTTTATCAGGGATGGCATTGTTTAGCGGGGGGACATTGTTGAGCAGGGTGAGGGTAGTGTGCTGTGGGGGGGACATTGTTCAGCAGGGTGGGGGCGGTGTGCTGTGGGGGGGACATTGTTGAGCAGGGTGGGGGTAGTGTGCTGCGGGGGGGACATTGTTAAGCGGGGAGGGCTGGTGTGCTGCAAGGGTGGACATTGTTAACCGGGGAGGGATGGTGTGCTGCTGGGGGCATTGTTAACCAGGGGGGTACTGTGGGGCAACATTGTGATGCAGAGGGCCACAATGTGATGCAGAGGGAGCATTGTGATGAAGATACATGTTAGGGCCGCCTATTCGGATTACTTTTCACTTCCATTTGGACAAATAAAGGAAAGGAGATGCCCATTGCTTTTAACAAGTGCATAACACATAGAAAAGGACTCAAATCATCACAAAAAATTGTCTGTTATGGGCTTATTGTGTCAAGTTTTTTTGTTCCGAAATCTAACACCTGTATACCTCTCCTCTAGAAGTCCTATGCCTGCCACTGACAAGCATAGGATATCTAGAGGAAATCCTCTGTCTGGACTCCACTGGCAGCAGTGGAGTCTGGACAGTGTTCTGCATGAAACATTACTGCATCTGGACCACTGGAGGAGGTAAGGCTTATCTTTTGTTTTTACAAAAATCAAGTTTGTGAGGGTCTGGGAAGTGGGCATGTGGTGTGTGTTGGGGGGGGGGGGGGGGCGGTAGTTTGATACTTTGCCTAGGGCGCCGAGACACCTAGCACCGGCCCTGTGAATACATGGTGTAAAAAGAGAGAGATGGTATTCAAAAATCTACTCATTTTAAAAACCCAGGTATATACATATAATTTATAAAGGTATATTGGAGGGAAGAACTAATAATAATAATTGCTAAGAAAAAGGATTATAATGCACAATGGAATTCCCACTAACGTAAAGTGCCAAGATTTAATAAATGCCATCAGAACTGTTGCAACATTACATAAGGACTCAATAATCCCAAGATATATTATAATATATTAAAATAGTGTTTGTTCATAGCAGATACATATTGTCATATCTTGTGGGCATAAATCCCTGTAAATCCTAGTTAAAAAAAAGGGTAATCCAGGTGAGTGATGTGTTATTCACCAGGAACAGGGGGATTGACGTAGACCATAAAAATTAATATGATAAAACAGTTTTTAATTTCTAGCAGCAATGATTAAAATAACTGTAGCATTTATTCCTTTTTTAAAATAAAGGCTGTAGTTTAATAATTTAGATGTATTAACCTTAGGTGGCCATTGGGGACACTCTCAGACTAGCTCAGGCTGTATTTAAAAACTAAAACTGTAGTGGATATACAGATCCGCTACCCAGCAAAGGTGATAATACATAACATTTCAAGTGGTTTTTAAATAGAAAATCACACTTTAATGATTGAAAATGTTCTACAGGGGAGCTTTGGTATCATCAATATACTAAATTGGTAAACCCAGTAGTTGAATTGGGTTTGTATACGCCATACCACCGCTTCTCTTACTGCTTCATTGTAATACTATTCAATTTCCATATCGCCACTTCTAAATCTCCACTTCGACTACTGGGTAAACAAATAGACAGTGTGTATCCTGGGAAGACAAAATTAGGTGAGATGACATGGGGTGACATAAATGTATTATATATACTGACATTTCTACCTATCTTCATAAGTTACCAAGAATAGGATTCCTCAACTTTTCCTCCCCAATTGATACATAGATTATTAGAAAGAGAAGGGGGATATTCTCAATACAGACATGGTATAAAAAATGGCGGGAGGTGACAATTAATTACACTCAGAAGAATTTCTGTTCTTCTCTTACCATAATGGGAACCAAGAAGTGGACAACTGCAAAATATCAGAACTCTATAGGTGGACACAATGTAGGAGATGACAGATGGGTAGGAGAAAGTAAAGGAATCTAAAGTACTGATTTCTTTTCCTTCCCTACTAGGTGCTGAGATCAGAAGGGTGCCCAGCAGTAGCAGATGATTTCTCTGGCAGATAACAGAATGGATCCTAAAATGATCAGAAGGAACACAGAATGATATGACCTGGACACAGATAAGATCTGAACCAGACGCTCCAAAATTGAACCTCACAAGATCCCCATCATACTTTGAGAAGAGGATGACAAACTGTAGGCTATGTATATCATAGAATTATGTGATGTATATGTATGAGCATATGGAGGATTGTGTGGAATAGGACTCTAGGGGCATTTCTGGTTGTAATTGTGGCAGGGCAGCGTGTAATAGAATATGTTAGAAGTTGTAGTAATTAAAAACAGGAGTTAAATACTGTCAGTAGTGATGTATGTATTGGGACAGCAGTGGTGATAAGAAATCTGGGATACACACACATACACATCATCATCATCACCAATTATTTATATAGCGCCACTAATTCTGCAGCGCTGTACAGAGAACTCACTCACACCATTGGAACTTACAGTTTAAATTTCCTAACACACACATACACAGGTTAATAATTCAGAAAAATGTATTATACCATCTTTGCTTACTAAACTGTTTTATATTATGTGTAAAGATATTTTGTATTCTAATCACGAATATCTAATTTAAGTTTTACATCTTGCGGCCAATCCTTACTTGTAATAAGTATACATTTTATGATATAAACATTATTGCTCCCAGGGAATTTAGAGCAGAAAAGGAATTGTATTCCTTACGTTAAACTGGAAACCTTGCAAGGAATGTATTAGCTATATTAGTTATAAATATTTATTAAGCACATTAGCCTTACCATTAGATATTTAACACTATCTCTGTTTCCCTCCAATATTTCTGCAGATTCTGCTGTCTTGGCCTCTCATTGGTTACACTTGCACATAAAACTAGATGCACTTACACAAATGTAGACATATGATGTCACAAAAGAGCACCTGCTCGCCTTGCTGAATAAATAATGACACTCTGGACAATGCCAGAGTAGTATCTTCTAAAGGCAATTTATAATAGAAAGAATGACATTATAAAGTTAATATTAAAAAATGTAATAATAGAAATAGAAATAGCCAAGTAGGTGAGAATCTCTAACAAAATGTTATGGTGAATGGTGGAGTGCTAATCAGAAATCCCATGGAACCTTCTTTTTCAGAAAGAAATAGGACTAAGGCTTAACATTACATATTTATAAACTAATATGAAGCATTACTTGTCACCATTGTGTACTTATTCATATAAGAATTCTCAGCATTGTTACCAGATACGTAATAGCTTTATCGTAGTCAAAATATTGCACTCAGCTTTTTATACTAGTAACCAGATATGATTCAGCTTTGAATATATTAGTTACATAAAAGTAAGCAGGCTAACAACAACAACATTTTTTATTCAAAAGATAATAAAATAACACAGCCACTACTCCAACTCAGCTGCCCCTACAGCTCAGGCATTTGTTTTAAGTCTGGGCTGATTACTCTTAAGTCTCAGTGAAAGACATAATTGTTCCTGACAAGTTTTTGTCGCTGCTAAATAGAATAATACATTGTTGACCAGTCTAGAATTGGGACAGTGTGCATATTTATTTTGTTTTACTATTGTCTAAATGACACAGTAATAAAAAAAAGTTGTTGTTTTTCAGATTTGCCATGTTCTGGAATTAGTCATGTCATAAATTGGCAGAGGTCAGTCTTATTAACCTAGTGATCTGACCTTTACAGTTAATGAAGTATATTGTCATTACGATGGTCAGAGCCAGAAGAACTCATTTCTCCTTATTATCTCAGGATGTAGTTAACAGTATGAAGTTGAATAGTTCAATAAGACATTTATTTTAACATGTTTGACTGATAACCTAATGTGTTACTCAGGATTTCTACAGAAATGGAAAAATATGGTCTTAAAATGACTTTTTTCAGCTATGCCTTCTCTAAAGAGACTAGGTAAAAAGAGACAAAATGTAGTTATGGTGTCAATTTGTCCTTATGATTAGATTCAATCATGGAAAGAACACTAGTGAGTCTAATTCGATCATTTCAATGTAGGAGAATGGAGGTTTCATTATACAGTGAAAAGATTGCTGTAATCATTTTGATTAAGAAATATGTCATAGCTGGTAGTATTTTCTGGTGTCCGAAATATCAATTCCCATGGAAATCTAAGAGATTTGAGTCAAATTTCTAGAGGTGTCAAAATATATGAATAAAACAGGATATGTTTTTTGCATTGAGACTGTGATTCAATTTCTTCAGTAGAAAAGAATTTGGTGATGGTTTTATTTTTTATATATTTTGTTTTATTATAGAAATTATCTCATTTTACAATAGATTTATATAGAAATAGGAACTGTGTCAAAACGCATTTGCATTAAAACTGTAAAAAAAAAAACAACAAGTCTCAACCCACAAACTTGGGTAGCTGTTTGTTATATGAAATTATTGTGAGTTCCGGCATGAACATTTATTTGGTGGAGGATCCATAATGTTGCGGGGGGCTGATTTGCTGCCTCTGGTACTGAAGGCTTTGATCATATTGAAGGAATCATGAAATCAGGGCATTTTAACATTGCATTTTGGAGTAAAATGTGTTACCCATTGAGAGTAGAGAGAGAGAGAGAGAGAGAGAGAAAGAGAAAGAGTGCTTGCTGTATTGCAGTGTAGGAATGATGATAAGGAATCAATTGTAGGTATTTGCAGACATAGTAGGCAGTTACAGGGTTAACAGGATATTGTAGGTTTTAACTGTTTATTGTAGAGTTAACAGATATTGTAGTGTTAGACGTAGATTGCAGGATAATTGTCAGGGATGGTACAAGGATTCTTGGCAATGCGTCAAACTACCCCTTTGACTTCTGGAAAATAAAAAGAATAACTTACCTCCTCCTGGCTAGTAGCTAAGGCTGCAATCCAGAGGAACTAATATCTGTTGCAGTATGCTGTCTCAGGGGCAAATGCAGGATTTAGAGGGGTTTCCAAATGTAAGATGTCAAAACAAAGCAAACATAAAACTTGTGACAATAAGTTGGCAACAGCCCTACCCCTCATCCAACACCAATACCACTTCACCCCTCTTCTCTCACATTACATGCAGCGACTGGCTGGCAAATTGTAGCTTGAGAGTCAAGAACACAGCAGCAATCCATTATAAACACCATCCCCAAATCCTCATAAATAACCTCTCGTCATAATTAACCCCATCATAGTAATCATTAACCCCCTCATCAATCCATCCCCTCACTCTCAGTCATTAACTGAAAATCATTAAATCTCTCACCGTCATCATCATCGCATAATATCCTCTTCATCAACCTCCCCATCAATAATTAAGCCCCAACATTACAAATTAACTACCTTATAATCAACTACCACATATACCCCTCTTAATTAACCCCACCTTATAAACATTAAATCCTTTAGCCTCATCATAACAACTTCTTCAGCATTATGAACCCTTTTATAATCAAACTCTCTCATCCCCATAATTAATTCAAACATCATTGATTATTTCCATTTATAATTATTAACCCTCTAATCATTACCTCCCTCGGCCTCATCAAAAGTACTGCATTAAGATCATCAATTCTCCACCCTCATAATTACCTCCCAATCCTCATGTCTAACCCCCTTATCATTAACTTCCCATCAATTATAGTAATTTCTCCCACCATCCCTACTTACCTATTGCTGATCCATCAATAGTGAGAGGGGAACTGATCACATTACAGTTCACCTCAGTGCTCTTCCTCTTCCACACAGTGTGCCCCGTAGTTCAGGGTGGAGGGAAGATTCCACAGCTGCCTGTCAGAGAGTGGCCAGCAGAGGGCAGGCCATGTGCTCCATCCGGAGCAATTAACTTAGAGCATTGTCTTCTTCTGAGTAGCACTAGCCCTCAGTGACATCTCCAAAAGCCTGGTGCTCTAGGCAGCAGCCAAAAGCTGCATAATGGCAGCGATGGGCCTGATTATTGCAGAGGATGAGTACATTGTATTATACAGAGTATATGCAAGCAGATTATATTATATTGCAGTATATAGATAAAATGCAGACACAGTAGTATATACAAGCAGGTTATAGGTTATAATGCAGTTTACAGACAATATACAGGCAGATTATTATGTAGTATATATATCAATTCAGTATAATATTACAGTATATATACAGTATATATATATATATATATATATATATATATATGTATATATATATATATATATATATATATATATATATATATATATTTATATATATATATATATATATATAAAATGCAGGCAGAGTATTATAGCAGGCAGATTATATTATATTGAATTGCATTATATATTGCAGGATATAGATAAAACCGCAGGGAAGAGAAACCTGGCAGTGCAAGATTGTATAGTGCCCATGGAAGCGAGCTGGGGATGTGCTGAAGAATCCAGGTAAGTGTAGGGATCAAAGAGCACAAGTGGAGATGTTACCTGGGCTTATTTAGACCAGGCCCCATTCTCCCAGCTTGCACTAGTTTTGGTCGCGAGCAATGATCTTCATCCTTCGATAACTGCACGTTGCCAGGAGTGATGACTAATGCTTCTGCCAACAAGACTTTCTTCGTTATTAGCCGACTTCCGGCCAGCTCATTCCTTGTCCTGTGCATACCCCGAACAGAGCATGCACACATCATGCGCTGTGCACACTCCATCTGTAAACTGAGCTCTTCCACATATATATATATATATATATATATATATATATATATATATTTATATATATATATATATACAGTCAAGTCCATAAATATTGGGACATCGACACAATTCTCATATTTTGGGCTCTATACACCACCACAATGGATTTGAAATGAAACTAACACGATATGCTTTAAATGCAGACTTTCAGCGTTAATTTGAGGCTATTTACATCCAAATCAGGCGAATAGTGTAGGAATTACAACGGGTTCTATATGTGCCTCCCACTTTTTAAGGGATCAAAAGTAATGGGACAAACTAAAGAATCCTACATCAAATTTTCACTTTTTAATACTTTGTTGCGCAGTCAATTACAGCCTGAAGTCTGGAATGCATAGACATCACCAGACGCTGTGTTTCATTCCTGGTGATGCTCTTCCAGGCCTCTACTGCAAATGTCTTCAGTTCCTGCTTGTTCTTGGGGCATTTTCCCTTCAGTTTTGTCTTCATCAAGTGAAATGCATGCTCAATCGGATTCAGGTCAGGTGATTGACTTGGCCATTGCATAACATTCCACTTGTTAGCCTTAAAAAAAACTCTTTGGTTGCTTTTGCAGAATGCTTCGGGTCATTGTCCATCTGCACTGTGAAGTGCCGTCCAATGAGTTCTGAAGCATTTGACTGAATATGAGCAGATAATATTGCCCAAAACACTTTAGAATTCATTTTGCTGCTTTGTCAGCAGTCACATCATCAATAAATACAAGGGAACCAGTTCCATTGGCAGCCATACATGCCCACGCCATGACACTACCACCACCATGCTTCACTGATGAGGTGATATGTTTTGGATCATGAGCAGTTCCTTTCCTTCTCCATACTCTTCTCTTCCCATCACTCTGGTAAAAGTTGATCTTTGTCTCATCTGTCCATAGGATGTTGTTCCAGAACTGTAATGGCTATTTTAGATGTTGTTTTCCCAACTCTAATCTGGTCTTCCTGTTTTTGTGGCTCACAAATGGTTTACATCTTGTGGTGAACCCTCTATATTCACTCTTGTGAAGTCTTCTCTTGATTGTTGACTTTGACACATATACACCTACCTCCTGGAGAGTGTTCTTGATTTGGCTATCTGTTGTGAAGGGGTTTTTCTTAACCAGGGAAAAAATTCTTCTGTCATCCACCACAGTTGTTTTCCGTGGTCTTCCGGGTCTTTTGGTGTTGCTGAGCTCTCCGGTGCGTTCTTTCTTTTTAAGAATGTTCTAAACAGTTGATTTGGCCAAACCTAATGTTTTTGCTATCTCTCTGATGGGTTTGTTTTGATTTTTCAGCCTAATGATGGCTTGCTTCACTGATAGTGACAGCTCTTTGGATCTCATATTGAGAGTCGACAGCAACAGATTCCAAATGCAAATATCATGCCTAGAATCAACTCCAGACCTTTTACCTGCTTAATTGATGATGAAATAACAAGGGAATAGGCCACACATGTCCTTGAAATAGCTTTTGAGTCGATTGTCCCATTACTTTTGGTCCTTTAAAAAGTGGGAGGCACATATAGAAACAGTTGTAATTCCTACACCGTTCACCTGATTTGGATGCAAATACCCTCAAATTAAAACTGAAAGTCTGCAGTTAAAACACATCTTGTTAGTTTCATTTCAAATCCATTGTGGTGGTGTATAGAGCCCAAAATTTGAGAATTGTGTCAATGTCTCAGTATTTATGGACTTGACTGTATATAGAAGGTCATTAATATGTTTACCTCACCATTATACCCTCAGTGTTATCAGAGAGTATAGCATGCATCCAGTTCTTTTAGTTTAAAATACACCATGTAGTATTAATATATATCCACCTCTAGTATATGTAATGTACTTTTCATACCAATTTGGTTAAAAGTTTTTGGGGGATTTTCTTTTGAAAGGTTTAGCACAATGCCTTGAAATTATGCTTTTTCTTGGGGCACTTTTGGTACACTCGGTTATATGCACATATACCAAAGGCTTCACAGAAAATGACAAAAGGATCATTGTTGCCTACTGAAACGTTTAGCCACGCCCCCACCCATCTTTAACAACGGAGACAGCCGGATCCGGGATTTTTGCCTGCTCTCTCAGCAGTCCGGGAGAACTCACAAAAATTCGGGAGTCTCCCGGACATTCCAGGAGAGTAGGCAACTATGTAATAGGTCTGGGTACAAGCTCCAAGCACCTAGCTTTTTGCTCAATGTTTCCATTTTCCAACAAATTGGACAGAACACGTTAGCCTATTTGTCAGGACTTAAGCATTGGTGTTGCGAATACAGGGTTGATGGATTTCAATTGTAGAAGTGCACAGAAGTCAGCCTAGGCCTATTAGTGGGGTTGGTATAGCCGATTGCTGTAATGTGAAGAGTTGGTGGGGAATTGCTGTAATCTGGGGGAGATTGCTATAAAGTGGAGGGGCTGGGTGTCATTGCTGTAATGTGGAGGAACTGTGGGACATTGCTGTAATGTGGAGGGGCTGTGGGAATTACCTATTTGTTAAATGTGAATGCTATCGATTTAATGTTATAGCTTTTTGAGGGGGCTTAAGAGCATTTACTAGTTGCTTGGCTATCTAGGAGGTGACTAAAATCTATCCCTTTCCAAACAGGACCCCAACATTCCAAGATTCAGCTAAGCAGCTTCTGAGCCTAAGACACCAGCAAGTAGTGAAAGCTGCAGAATAGATTGGAGACTGACTATCTGTCAACTGTCTTCATTGTGGTGGGACTAATTCTCACCCTCAGGGCTATAGGAAAAGTTGAGAGGTATGTCCTTCTTCACACTGCTCTACTTGAAGGGGAAGCCACATGCACCTAACAGTGGTGCACAAACATTGCCAATGTGTTTATAGGGGAAGTGTTTGGTGCATGGCCTAACACTTACTAAAGCAATGGCTACACCCCTTGCATGCTGGTTACTTCCACTTACAGATGCAAAGTGTCACCCACAATGGCATCCCAACACCTATTGATTTGACCCGCCTACTGATAATTTGGCCACACATACCATTTTCAGGATACTTTGCAGGGCCACTTTATACTCCCAATCCATCACTGATTCAGATAGACATTAATTACGCTGATTTAACTTTTCTCCTTTAGAAGATATTTTATTAAACTTTTGAATTATTTATTTTTAAAGTCTAAAAAGCTACATGCAATTCAACATAACTCATTACTGAGCAAAGATGTTTGCTGAATTAAATTGTAATTAAAAAAATGTCTTGCCATCTATTACGTGTCAGAAGAAAACAAATCAAGAGGCACTCTTCTATAATAACATAATAGTAGCTGAACAGATGCATTGTTCCAAAATTAAAAGTGGCAAAAGAACACAGCATGGGCAAAAGTCCTCAACCTATAAAATACTACATAAAAACAAAGTCAAATTCAACTTCCAAAGGTCAGGGAGATATTCACAACTTTATAGCTAAATATTAAGACTGTTAAACATTTACAACCCATTGTTCAATACCTAATTATCAAAACTGATTTACCCTTGGATTTCCTTGTTTTAGCAGTATGTTCACTACTATGTAACTGTTCCTTCCGCAGTGTTATTGGAATAATCATGCACCAGTATAGATTTTTGCTTTTAGACTCAACCTATAAAGAATATTTAAACCCCAAATATTTCCTGTAATTGTTACTGGTGGTTTCCTATCATTAGCCCATGAAAGTCAAATCTATTTAGGTTTTTAGAGCCAGGTTGAGGAGGAATGGGAGAGGGTGGTCTTCTGTAGTTTAATAATAGTTGAAATTGTGGATCCTTTTAAATGATTATGATCAGAGGTTAATGATCTTAAATATCTCATAAGTTGCCCATGTTGTGATGCAAGGAAAGACAAATAAAAAAAAAGCCACAAAAGAATTGAGTTATTGTGGTCCAGTGGGACTGAATGTGACTACTATGTGCAAGTCCTTTTTGTGAAAGTAAGTTATCTGTGCTCTTCTGGAGTAGCCGCGGAGAGTGAGGTCAAAGCACTGAGTGAGTAACTGTAACATTAATTGTAATTGTTTTAGTGATGGGATATTAATATTTTGTAGAGTAGTCTTAACTTGCAAGGTGTATTTATTTGGTAAGATAAATTATTGAAAGGAGGTTAATACTAAAGCAGTAATTCCACTGTGGCAGGCTATAAGAAAAAAATTGGAATTTGCCTTTTTCTCTTGTATTTTTTGGACTGCTATAAATGATTTATGATTCTGGACTTCCATGACGGTCACATGGCGCATGATGGAGTGAGCAGAGAGGCTTTGGAATAACCCTCTAAATTCTGTCTGCACTGTGACATCCTCCTTAACTTCTGCCAGCACATGACATGTTGAGAGTAGTGAGCATGTGTCTGGCAGATGGCTCTCTGGCAAGCAAACCATGTTTGCTTGCCAGAGAGCTTTTGAAAAGGAAATAAGGAGGATTTAGGAGGATAGCTAATTACTATCTGATGCATTATTTTCCCTTTTTGCATTAAAATTATATTTACCTGTCCACCACAGCTATTTTCTTGTTGTGGTGGAGTTGGAGTGGGCGGACCTTAATAACATAATCACACCAATATCCATGATGATATGATGATGTCATTAAGCCACATCAACATACTGGTACAGAGAAACTCAGGGACACTGTCATTTGAAAGATGAAAGTCTACTCTTTCAAATGAGGTGACCCCTTAAAAGTTATTTTCTGGTGATCATGTGTAATCACCAGACAATATCTCCATACATTACAGAAATAATTAAGCAGTCAAGGATGGGCTTCACCAGACAATATCCCCCTCCCTATATTATAGAAATAATTAAGGATCCGGGCATGTATTTTTTTTTTTTAATGCCCAGATATCCCTCATCGTCGCATCTGAAGATTCAGGGCCACCCTTGTATTAAAGTAGGGAAACCATTCAATAAATATGCCTATTTCTCCCATACAGAACAATATTAATTTTATAGCACCCACATTTAATATTTGACATCCTTCCCTCTAACCAGCCAAATATTAAATTAGTAGTCTACATGTTTAAGGAGCTCTGATACCAATATGCTGTGCCCTGATGATGTCAATGCAGGGGAGAAGCTTAGGTCACAGCAATCCTGGAAGGATTGCCATAATGGGCGCTCATTGTGACAGTGGCCCGCACGTACCGGAAGGTGTGTGCACGGTGCTGCTGTTGATGTGCACAAGTGCCGGATGGCGGAAGGTCACCGCCCCCAACCTAAACAAGAATGGTGGAAAACTGGGTCAAGTGTTATATAAACCTGATACCCAGATTTACCCATCTTCTTTGACCCCTGCACCTGGATATACCAAGATTCTTCAGGACATTTCCAGCACGTTTCTCTGAGTACTCTACAATTTTCTATTGCCAGGTATCTTGTAAGAAATTACTCTGATATTTGCACCTCCGACCACTAGAGGTCTCTGAATTTATAACTTGTCCTTATCCAAGATGGCCAGAATGGCATCAAGGAGAAACCATCTTGGATCCTGTTTCCTGTTTGGGCCTGTAATAGGCACTTCCTGGATCAGCCATGTGCTTGAGAATTCTACTTGCTACACTTCCTTGCATCTAACTACCTGCTTGTGTACCGACACGGCAAACGTCTCACTACCCACTCATGTAGCGAGCCAGCAAACATTTGACTACCCGCTTGTGAATCGACCCGGCAAACGTCTGACAACCCTCTTTTGTACGGAACCGGCAAACGTCTGACTACTCGCTGGATATCTACTCGGGTATTGGGCTTCAGATAGTACCACCAGTATCGCAACATATCTATTCCCTGCGCTAACTCTACATTATCTATACCCTGCATTCCATACCTGCAGTCTGACTACATTTTATATACTTCTATACAATATATGCTTGCATTATACATTTAGAATAACCTATATCCTGCAACATAATATGGCTATAATCTATAATTCTCTGTCTGCATATATTCTGCCTGTATTTTATATGTATTGTTTTTGCTATACTTTACTTCTAACCCTACAATATGTGTAATCCCTACTATATACAGTTAAAACCTACAATTAAACATGTCACTGCCTACTATAATAATATATGCACCCTCTTTCTCTCTCTCGTCTCTAATTCGTTCGCTCTCTCTCTTCTGCTCTTTCTCTTTCTTTGTGTAACTTTGTGGAAGTTCTTGGTTTGTTTGGGCCCCCACAAAACAAGCTTTGCTGCCTTAGGCCCAACAGTCCTGTCAATGAACTCTACATTATTAAACCATGTCTGCTCATGCTGAATTTTTAATCTCCTTCTCCTCTCTGGATACCTCCCTCTCATCCCTGAAGAACTGCCAAACTTATGTAGACACAGGAATGGATAATACAACTGGAGTGGCATTAAATCTGCTTCAGACTGTGACATGGAACATGTGGGCAGCATGCAATCCGTCATCTTGGAATACATAGCAATGAACAGACATTTAAACCAATATATAGACACAGTTGAGGATACAGTACCTAAGTTAAAACATGACGCACCGTATCTCGGATTTAAGAGAGCTTGTACATAAGAGATACACTGTGCTTCAGAAGACTAATACAGAGGAGGCCCTGAGGCAGAACAACAAAGAAGTCCAGTTTAAAAAACAGCTAAGAGACCTGAGAAAACAAATGGGTGTGTCACCGGCCCCTGCAGACAAAGCTTTGGAAGATGAAGACAAGGAGATCGCCATCACCCAGAGCACTTCTATAACACAGTTGGAGATGGTGAACCCAGTGAAAAATAAAGTATGTTGTCACACAAACGAGATAGAAGCAATTGAAAGGATGATTGAAAGCAAACTTCAGAAGGGTAAATCCGCCAGTTTTCCTAAAATTGTCTGAATCACCCTGACATGAGTATATCAGGGGGTAAATGTATCAAGGTCCGATCTTGACAGTGTGTTAAAATCGCGGCAAATCGCGGGTAATAACCAGCGATTTTAGGCAAAAACACCTGAAATGTATCAAGCTGCGATTTTGACCCTGATCTTCAAAATCGCTGGTCATCTCTGGCGATTTGCTGCGATTAAAACACTCCCGTGTTTATCTAACTCTTCTGTGTAGTAGCAGCGAGTTGTAAACACATCACAGTTTCACTGCCAGTCTCCGGCAGCTGTAAAAACTGTAAAGAATAGATGAAAGTTTAAAAAAAAAAAGCATGGCGCCCCCCCTCTATTCCTGCTTAACCCTAGTGCTGCCTGACTACTGCTGGTTCCGTGAAAATGGAGGAAAAATTTTCCGTGGGGTCCCCCCGATTTTCACTTAACCAGCACTAGGCAAACCGGCTAGGGTTGGCGGCACTATAGCAGTGGAACACGCAGCAGGGTTGGCGGCACTATAGCAGTGGGACACGCAGCAGGGGTCCCCCTGCCATAACCCTAGACTGTTCAGCGCTGGGCTGGATTCCCTAGGGAGTGGGGTCTGCCAAAAAAAAACGAGTGGGCCCCCCCCTAGAGACACCCAGCCCAGTGCTGATAGCACTAGGGCTCTTCCTACTACCCCTGGGCTGTGGGTAGTGGGGTAATAACAGCGATAAGTAGTGAAAAAATAAACAGACGCCATTTTGTTTTGTGGAACTACAAGTCCCAGCAGGCCAGGTTGCCCAAAATAGTGTGGCCATGCTGCTGCTTGTATAACTACAAGCACCAGCATACCCAAGGCAGCCAGGGCATGTTGGCACTTGGAGAACCACAAGTGCCAACATGCCCTGACATCCATGGCTGGCTGTGACCTGTAGTTCCACAAAATAAAATGTTTAAAAAAGAACCACACCCTCATTACAACCACTAACATTTAATAAAAATAAAAAACCCACAATAAACACAGTAAGCACCCTCATTTACACCATAATTTTTTATTAAAAATAATAAATCCCCTAATACTCACCAATGAAGTCTTCTTTCTGTCACTAAAGTCCCAAAACAATTTGTAATTCCAAATGTCCGGCTTGCCCCAGTCCCAAAGTATTTATACCATCCAAAGTCCAGGCTTGAAAAAGTCCTAAAAGAAATTGATGATCCAAATGTCCAGCCTTGCCCCAGTCCCACAGTATTTATACCATCCAAAGTCCTGGCTTGAAAAATCTCTTATTGGCTTCGCCCAGGAGTGGCCCCTTGTTGATAGTAGTCTTCTTTTCTTTTGCCAGGAGGGCCCCATATTTGTACAACCCGAAACTTTGTTTTTGATTGAAGGAAAATAAAAAAAAATGGAGCCGCCGCAAACAGCTTCTAGCAAGCTAGGAGCTCCATTGCGCATTATTATTACAATCCATCTGTTACCTCAGTACTGAAGGTTTGTCTGTATAGCGGGTCCACTGGCTGGTTATATGTTTTTTATAAACTCTGTCTTTTATATATTCTATTTGTGTATAGATTCCTCCAATTGTACTGTCCGTAAATAAAACACTGTTCCTTTTGGATTGCCTATGTTTCCAATATTCTCCGTTGGTTCTTGACAGATTCTCCAGTTATATTGATATAAACACCAGTGATAGAGGCTTTTCCCAGCGCAACCTGTTTTGTTTGTTAGGATCTTTCCGAAGGCCTTGCAGGACAGATCAATAACCTTTATAATCAAGCTAGCAATGGTCTGTGAGAGGCAGCTTGACCCTTCCTGTCTGCTGAAAGGATGACAAATTCTGTTTTGCTCCACTGTTCTGTAACATCCAGAGCCATAACTAGGCAGGTGCGGGCAGTGCCGTCACCCAGGGCGCAAGCCCAAGGGGGCGCAGCTGCCCGATACCTGCCCCTGTGCCCAGCCGAACCACAGCTCTAATCTCGGCAGTTTTCCCCACAAGCAACAATTCATTCCCGGCATCAGAAGCAGTGGAACACATGTGCGTTCTGGGGTAAATGCATGGACTGGGGTAAATGCATGGTCCTCTAAAGAACCCACAGACCGCAAGTGCAAATACTAGTTAACCACTGTGTTTGACATGTGGTGCCACTGGTATTTAACCCAGTGCCATATATCTATATAGATATAAATATATATACATGCATTTGGCTTTTCATGCATTTGCAAATATGTGTAACAGAATTTTTTCAGTAAAGTGCCAACCACACCCCCACATTAGGTTGGCCACACCCACTCGGCAAATATCACGCCCACTTAGATGGGGGGCGCCGGTGCCCTGTCTCGCCCAGGGCACTAAAATGTCTAGTTACAGCACTGACCAGCTATGTGTGATTATGGATCATTTATTCAAGTGACTGTGTTTGAATTGTGTTTGAATTCAAGTTGCTCATCTGCATAGAGTGAGAGTGTTCAACCATGCTATTGTTCCTAGAGAAGAGTTATAACTGGATCACCAGGGTTGTAAGAGGTCTCTATTCAAAGGCACTTGTGTAAAGTACTGTGTACAAGTATTATTTGCACAGTTTAGCATATGTATATACTAGGGATGTGCACCGACCACTTTTGGTTTCTCGTGTTTTGTGTTTTGGATTCGGATTTGCTTGAGGTTTTGGGTTCGGATTTGTTTCGCAAAACACCTGACGAAAGGTTTTGGTTCGGATTTAAGGTTTTGGATTCGGATTTATTTTGAAAAAAACATAAAAAGTGTTAAAATCAAGTTTTTTGGGTTTATTTTCACTCCTACGCTATTATTAACCTCAATAACATTCATTAGCAATCATTTCCACTAATTCCCAGTCTATTCTGAACACCTCACACCTCACAATATTGTTTTTAGTCCAAAACGTTTCACTGAGGAAGCTTTATGGACTGCATAGTGCAGTGGTCCCGGTACACAATTTGGTACTGGGGCCACAATATATCACCCTCAACTGGTCTCAATTCCACCAAAAAAGTATCTGGACTGCGTAGTGGAGTGGTCCCCACAATATAATAAAAAAAACCCTCAACTGGTCTGAATTCCACCAAAAAAGTATCTGGACTGCGTAGTGGAGTGGTCCCCACAATATAATAAAAAAACCCTCAACTGGTCTCAATTCCACCAAACAATTATCTGGACTGCGTAGTGGAGTGGTCCCCACAATATAATAAAAAAAACCCTCAACTGGTCTGAATTCCACCAAACAAGTATCTGGACTGCGTAGTAGAGTGGTCCCCACAATATAATAAAAAAAAACCTCAACCGGTCTGAATTCCACCAAACAAGTATCTGGAATGCGTAGTGGACGGAGTGGTCCCCACAATATAATAAAAAAAAACCTCAACTGGTTTGAATTCCACCAAACAAGTATCTGGACTGCGTAGTGGAGTGGCCCTGGTACCCAATTTGATACCGGGGCCACAATATAATAAAAAAAAAACTCAACTGGTCTGAATTTTACCAAAAAAGTATCTGGACTGCGTAGTGGAGTGGTCCCCACAATATAATAAAAAAACCCTCAACTGGTCTGAATTCCACCAAACAAGTATCTGGACTGCGTAGAGGACGGAGTGGTCCCCACAATATAATAAAAAAAAAACTCAACTGGTCTGAATTCCACCAAACAAGTATCTGCACTGCGTAGTAGACGGAGTGGTCCCCACAATATAATAAAAAAAACCTCAACTGGGCTGAATTCCACCAAACAAGTATCTGCACTGCGTAGTAGACGGAGTGGTCCCCACAATATAATAAAAAAAAACTCAACTGGTCTGAATTTTACCAAAAAAGTATCTGGACTGCGTAGTGGAGTGGTCCCCACAATATAATAAAAAAAACCCTCAACTGGTCTCAATTCCACCAAACAATTATCTGGACTGCGTAGTGGAGTGGTCCCCACAATATAATAAAAAAAACCCTCAACTGGTCTGAATTCCACCAAACAAGTATCTGGACTGCGTAGTGGAGTGGTCCCCACAATATAATAAAAAAACCCTCAACTGGTCTCAATTCCACCAAACAATTATCTGGACTGCGTAGTGGAGTGGTCCCCACAATATAATAAAAAAAACCCTCAACTGGTCTGAATTCCACCAAACAAGTATCTGGACTGCGTAGTAGAGTGGTCCCCACAATATAATAAAAAAAAACCTCAACCGGTCTGAATTCCACCAAACAAGTATCTGGAATGCGTAGTGGACGGAGTGGTCCCCACAATATAATAAAAAAAAACCTCAACTGGTTTGAATTCCACCAAACAAGTATCTGGACTGCGTAGTGGAGTGGCCCTGGTACCCAATTTGATACCGGGGCCACAATATAATAAAAAAAAAACTCAACTGGTCTGAATTTTACCAAAAAAGTATCTGGACTGCGTAGTGGAGTGGTCCCCACAATATAATAAAAAAACCCTCAACTGGTCTGAATTCCACCAAACAAGTATCTGGACTGCGTAGAGGATGGAGTGGTCCCCACAATATAATAAAAAAAAAACTCAACTGGTCTGAATTCCACCAAACAAGTATCTGCACTGCGTAGTAGACGGAGTGGTCCCCACAATATAATAAAAAAAACCTCAACTGGGCTGAATTCCACCAAACAAGTATCTGCACTGCGTAGTAGACGGAGTGGTCCCCACAATATAATAAAAAAAAACTCAACTGGTCTGAATTTTACCAAAAAAGTATCTGGACTGCGTAGTGGAGTGGTCCCCACAATATAATAAAAAAAACCTTAACTGGTCTCAATTCCACCAAACAAGTATCTGCACTGCGTAGTGGACGGAGTGGTCCCCACAATATAATAAAAAAAAACTCAACTGGTCTGAATTCCACCAAAAAAGTATGTGGACTGCGTAGGGGAGTGGTCCCCACAATATAATAAAAAAAACACCTCAACTGGTCTGATTCCAGGGAACAGATGGCAGACACCGGATGGACGTCTAAAACCAACATAGCAGTTAAGGGCGCAGTTCCTCTTTTTTGTGACTGCACAAACAATTAACGTAGTAATAGAAATGACAGTTTTTTTTTGTTTTAAATATAGAAAGAAAGAAGGTAGTACTAGAAATGGCAGTTATTTAGTTTCTTTTAAATAGAGAAAGAAAGAAGGTAGTACTAGAAATGGCAGTTCCTCTTTTTTGGAACTGACAAACAGTGATGAAAATGAAGGTGGAGCTGGTGGCATGGCACGGTCCTCTTCAGAGGACACTCTCCTGATCAGCAGGTCTTTGCACCGCTGTAGACTTGTGTCCGCCGGAAACAGAGACACAACATACGCTTTAAACCGAGGATCGAGAATGGTGGGCAGAATGTATTCCTCTGACTTTAAAAGACTGACCACCCTCGGATCCTGGCAAAGCATACGAAGGGCTTCATCCACATGAGCTACATGCTTGGTGGAATCGCAATGGTGTACCAGCTCCTCCCTCACTTTCTCCACCTGCTTCTGCAAAAGCCTGATCAGGGGAATCACCTGACTCAAGCTGGCAGTGTCGGAACTGACTTCTCGTGTGGCAAGTTCAAATGGCTGCAGAACCTTGCACAACACGGAAATCATTCTCCAGTGCGCTTGACTGAGACGTATCCCCACTCCTTTTCCTATGTCGTAGGTGGCTGTGTAGGCTTGAATGGCCTTTTGATGCTCCTCCATCCTCTGCAGCATATAGAGGGTGGAGTTCTAGCACGTCACTACCTCTAGTTAATTTAGATTGCAAGGCTTGTAAATACTTTGAAGATAAAAAAAAAGCAGGCTGCACAGACTGTGGAGCTAGAAAGTGAAATTAAATGGACCACGTTACTTTGGTGGCTATCTATGCCCCCCCTGCCCCACACTTGTAGTTGAATATAAAAAAAGCAGCCTGCCTAGACTGTAGAACTAGAAATTCAAATATACAAAGAAATGGACAAAGGCAGTTTGGTATCTGTCTGCATCAGATCCCCTCTCCACTAGGAGTAAAATAGAAAACTATTCAACCGTTATATAATCTAGAATATAAATAGAAATTGAGAAAGGCAATTTGGTATCTGTCTGCATCATAATCATCAACATCCTCCTTAGCGCCAGCTACATCAATATCCTCCTCCCGGTGTACAACATTCACACCTTCATTAGCCAAATCTGTAACTGGACTGTGGGTGATCCTTCCAGCATATGCGTGCTGCAAATGCTGGATGGAGTCACCTCTTCCCGTACAGTGATGGGAAGGTCAGGCTTCACAACCACCAACACCCTTGGACTCGCCTTGGGGATTTGTGATGTCATCTGTTTAGAAGGCAGAGTTCTTTGCTGTTTTGTTGTTGTTGCTGACAGCATAACTCTCTTAAATTTTTTGTAGGGGGGGAGGAGGAGGGCTTAGATCCTTGGGTGAAGCTGGACCACTTGTCATGAACACGGGCCAGGGCCTAAGCCGTTCCTTGCCACTACGTGTCGTAAATGGCATATTGCCAACTTTACGTTTCTCCTCAGATGATTTTACGTTTCTCTTTTTGCTACTTTTTGAGAACTTGGGCTTTTTGGATTTTACATGCCCTGTACTAGGAGATTGGGCATCGGGCTTGCCAGACGACGTTGATGGCATTTCATCGTCTATGTTATGACTAGTGGCAGCAGCTTCAGCATTAGGAGGAAGTGGGTCTTGATCTTTCCCTACTTTATCCTCCAAATTTTTGTTTTCCATTATATGTAGCACAAGAGAGCGTACCCCTAAGCCACACACACTCGGCAAAGCCTTTAAAAATTATATGCGGCACAGGAGAGTACCACTGGACTTATACTGCTGAATCAGTGAACTTTGTATATCAGTACCACTGGACTTATACTGCTGAATCAGTGAACTTTGTAATATATCAGTACCACTGGACTTATACTGCTGAATCAGTGAACTTTGTAATATATCAGTACCACTGGACTTATACTGCTGAATCAGTGAACTTTGTAATAGCAGTACCACTGGACTTATACTGCTGAATCAGTGAACTTTGTAATATATCAGTACCACTGGACTTATACTGCTGAATCAGTGAACTTTGTAATAGCAGTACTACTGGACTTATACTGCTGAATCAGTGAACATTGTAATATATCAGTACCACTGGACTTATACTGCTGAATCAGTGAACTTTGTAATATATCAGTACCACTGGACTTATACTGCTGAATCAGTGAACTTTGTAATATATCAGTACCACTGCACTTATACTGCTGAATCAGTGAACTTTGCAATATATCAGTACCACTGGACTTATACTGCAGAATCAGTGAACTTTGTAATATAGCAGTACCAATGGACTTATACTGCAGGGTTGTTTTGGGATATTTTTTTTTATTTTTTATAATTACTTTTTTTGAAATTTTTTATAATTTGGGAATAATGGGGAAAAACAATGCCCTTAGAAGGACAGAGCACAGGACACAGCACCACTGGACTGAACAGGACACCGCACAGGACCCAGCAGCACCACTGAATTCAGAAGGACAGAGCATAGGACACAGCACCACTGGACTGAACAGGACACAGCACAGGGCCCAGCAGCACCACTGAACTCAGAAGGACAGAGCACAGGACACAGCACCACTGGACTGAGCACAGCACAGCACAGCACAGCACAGAACTAAACAGCACAGCACAGAACTGAACAGCACAGCACGAGATATAGCAGGACAGAGGACCACCTAACACAACCTCCCTCTACCCTGATCAATGCCCAAGTGAAGATGGCGGCGACTAGCGGGGAATTTATAGGATCCGAGTATCGCGAGATCCGACAGCGGGATTATGACTCAGAGCCTCGATTTCAGTTTTGCAATTGGCGGGAATACCCAGATCTGTCACGTTCGGGTGGGCTCGGATTTCACATATCCGAGCCCGCTCATCTCTAGTATATACTGTGACGGATCACAGGCTACTAGTACGCACCAACAAGAGAGCTAAAATTATTATTGTGCATTTACATGTTTAAATAATTTGGATGTGGTACGGTGTGCTGAGAGCTGTGTAAAATACTGTGAAATTACTGCATAACGTGTAAAAGTTAAACTGCTAAGGTAAGTACTGCTGCAGGCAGGGCCGTCAAGAGGAATTTCAGGCCCCTGTACAGTAACTTCTTGGGTTCCCTTCTAAAGCCACTGCGGGGGGGGCATGACGGTGGCATTTTTCATTACACAAGCAGGTCTGGACCCCCAGATAGGCCTGGGCCCCAGTATATTGTACCTGACCCCCTCTCCCCCTCTCGGCACCCCACACTGCAGGCTGTTGTTCAATCAAACCAGCTAGAGTAATTAGAGGAGTGCCAGAGTTATCTCCTCTATAAGCACTAAGAGAGGTAAAGGTAGTAGTGCAAGGGAAATTATCGGAGTTGCTATGCAAACTGTTAGCTTTGGAATACTTAAGAAAGAATTGCCTTTATTCTTGTGTGTTGAATTGTTATATGCCCTGTCATTATTTAATGTCAAAAAACATATTTTTGCTTTAAAATACAGATAAGTATTTACTCTTGTATCCAGCTAAAGTGATATTTGTGTTTTGTGGTCATAGTTATAGTGGTGGGCAAGGGGTCCCCCAAGTCTCCCCTTGGTCATCGTGTTCCTAGACACTCCCCAGAAGATTAGCCACATGCCAAGATTTGGGTGGGGGCATTGTTCTGAATAAGAGAGGTGAGAGGAAATCCTACACCCATGGCATTTACAAACACAATACCCAGAGGAACCTGGAAAAGGGATTTTCCATGTAATACTTGGTGGTATAGAACCCAGTCAAACAAAGGAATAATGTGAGTAGCTCTTACGGATTTGTAGTTGGGGCACATTAACATCACAATTGAGACTACCTGTTTATGGTTGACATGGTACAAGTCGATTGTTTCAAAAGTTTTAGTAAAATGATGACACTTAAAAACATCTAAGATGCCACAGGTGCCGTGTTATTTGATGTGACTAAAATAGCAAAATTGCATCATAATCCAATAATTAATTAAATTAGTTATTAATATGATCAAAGGCATTTTTATCATTATTAATGTGTAACACACAGTTTCCTACTATAGTTTATGTTTAATAAATAAGTCTCCTTCCTCCCAACCAGCCCCAACATTAAATTAATAACATTACCATTTAATAAAAAGGCCTATTTCCATTTGGGCCCCAAAATCAGTATACTACCAATTTACTTTTTATAGTTATATTTTATTACTTATTATGTTTTATGGTATTTATGTTCTATATATATTAATGTATTACAAAGCAAATCCCCCTCCTCTCCAACCCCCAGCCCCTTGAATTCTCCCCCCTTTTCTGTCTGACCCCTCGCACTCACACATGTTCTCTCCAACCCTTCTCCCCCAGCCATGTTCTCTCCAGCCCTTTCCCAACCCATGTTCTCTTCAGTTGCTCTCCTTCACCCATGTTCTCTTCAGCCGCTTTCCCTCACCCATGTACTCTCCAGCCACCTCTCCCCCTCTGTTTTCTCCAGCCACCTCTCCACCCTCTGTTTTCCACAGCCAGCTCTCCCCCTGTTTTCTCCAACCACCTCTTCCCCCTGTTCTTTCCAGTCCAGTTGCGGGAACAGCAGTGTGCCTGGTGCAAGGACTTGTATTGCCACTTAACCAAGCTGAGTGGGAAACATGTAGAAGGATACTCAGCCTGAGAAGTAACGACTACATTGACGTCTGTATATTGCATTCCCTTGAGGATTGGAGGTAGCAAAAAGAGGCAGACTGTGTAATGTGACATCTGTAACTTGCCCTTCCTTGAGGATTGAAGAGGGGGCATGGAGACACAGACTGTCTGTGTGAGAGATCCCGCAAGGAAGGCAACCACACTGGCCAAATGCCACCCACTGCTTGTGTAGCTGAGTGGAGCAGTGTTCCATAATGGCTGCTAAGTACTGGAGAAGGATGGGAAAATGCAAGTGAGTCCGATTTACAGTAAAGAAACTGTGCCAAAATATTCTTTGTGGAGTTATGATCGGTGACCTCTGTGCCCCTTTTAGAAATGCCCATCGGTGACCTCTGTGCCCCTTTTAGAAATACCCATCGGTGACCTCTGTGCCCCTTTTAGAAATACCCATTGGTGACCTCTGTGCCTCTTTTAGAACTCAAAAAAAGTACAATTAGGGCGCTAGGATAGACCTACAAAGTGGATAACAGCTGCCCCCAAAGACTAGGATAAAAGCCTAGGCAAAGACGAAACACCATAAAAATACACAAGGGGGCGCTAGTCTTCTCACTTCCCATCAAATTTATTAAAATACATTAATTTTATATATAAATGCAGATATCTTGTAAATATATTCATAGACAGTATAAAAAAAGCTCTGCATGTGACATAGAAATTTTGACAGTACATTCTATAATCCCAGAATTTATATTGGACCTATAGTATTATAGTCATGTGATATTAACAGTCCACTTCCGGTAAGGCAAAAACAATAAGTAAGTATATAAATATATGCAATGTACGGAGATATCGGAAAAAGTTAGTATGACTTCTTGCGTTTGTTTAGTGATATATTGCTCTTTGCAGTGTGGAATTACATCAACGAGAAGTAGTCAGTCACAATATCCAGCCTCTGGAATAGAAGATGAGTGTCACGTATGTTCCCTCATTGTAGTATGTTGAACTATTCCACTGTTGCTATCGGTATGGCAAATAATCACTTCAAGTCAAACCACACTGTTGGAATCGATATAATATAACTCTCCGTTATATGTGTAGATCTGATTAGAAAGTCCTGTACAGTGCACTGTATTTCATATCTTAATGGCCAAAAGGACTTCATATAAGATTTGACAGACACATAAACGGACCTCAGTCTGTATAGGTTACCTTGGAGATAATGAAAGAGTCACCTGGTTTGCCGGTCGGCTGGACAGACCCTCCTGTGTGGAGCCGTCTCTTTCATAGTGCCGTGTAAATGCAACACATCCAGAACTCCGTATAAGTTGTTCAGATCCCCGGGGATATCGTGGCATAAAATGGATATACAAAGCTTTCAGTAAAAACAGGCTTGACGCGTTTCTTGGCTATAGCTGTTTCATCAGAAGCTCAATGGATCTCAAGTATCCCGACAGTGTATATATACACACAACCTCCTGCAGCTGTCTCATTGATCAATTGACTTTATTCAGTCCAGAATCACCTTATAACCTGATTAATTTATATTTCCAAGGTTAAAGGACTTCTGCATAATCTTTCATATTATGTAAACTGTAATTAAATCACATGTAGTCTCTGTCTCCTTACTCTCCAGAGAGAGTTAAATACATCATAGTCCAATATTATTAAAATAATCATCATGTTCCAACATTGCATCAACATTTTTTTTTTAAACATACATACAATAAAAACAATAGGATCCATAAAAATGCTGACCCATAATCCTCACACAGGACATGTCATCTTATCAAAGTGTCAAAAACATATACATCCACTTATATATGCAGATAAATGTTGCTTTCCATTTATAAGAGTGCAACAGACAGAAAAGCTTTCTCAGCTTTTTCTTACTTTGCTCTAATTACCATGGGTATTAGCCATTACAAACATCAGACTTTTTGATCTCATTTACCTGAAAGTACTTCATCCTCATTAGATACTATAATAATACAGTAGCTACATGTCTCGAACTGACATCATAAGGGGTCTCCCATTCTCACATCAGCCTTGCTGAATTCTGTTTAGCTTTGAAATCTCACTTATACTTTACTCTGCATCCACGGAGTTGTATAACAATGACAGAATCTTTAAGTAGTCTTATTCAAGTGAAAAAGCACCAATAGTTTTCTATATTTAATCATAGATTGAAACTCAAATATTTAGCTCTATATAATCATTGAACATAAAATAGAGTAATAATAGGAGTAAAGATAAAAATAGAAATCCAAATACATCAGACGGCTATATATCTTGTACCCATACCCTGCAGGGGTCTCCCATCCGAACATCATTACTAGATTCTGCTTAGCTTTAAAAATCTCACTAATATCTTGCTTCGTAATCACGAGGCAATATAACAGTAACAAAGTCTTTTAATACTATTGTTCAAGTGTGAAAACAACAATAATGTTCTGTGTTCCTTTCATCATACATTGTTTAGCTCTATACAATCATTAAGGCCATTTGACGACAGAGTCTTTAATTTAAAAATCCAGAAGGCCTCCCGTCTACAGAGGAGGTTAAATCTATCGCCCTGCGGGCCAGGGGGGCCCGACCGTCCGAGGCAGCGCTGTCAGCCCAAAACTCCAGTGGCAACAAGGAGAGCAGGGAAACAAACCTCTCAGCAGCCGCAGCCCGCAGTAAACCACCCCGAGCTTGAGGGACTCACTGCCGGCAAAGGGTTAAAAAAAAATAAAATCCTGTAAAAAGAAATAAAAAAAAAATACTTACAGCTGGCGATCCGGCTCTCTCACTCCTCCATGCGGCGCTCGCAGTGCATGTCGGGTGTGACGTCATCACGCCCGAATGCCCGACATCCATTGCGGAGCGCAGCACGGAGGGACAGCATTCAGGCGGCAGCAGCAGCGACGCTGAGGAAAATTGAAGAGGAGAAGAAGTCAATTAAAAGGTAAGTTAAGGGTTTATTTTTTTTATGATTTCAGGGGATGCTGATGGCTAAAAAAAAAAAAAATATATAAAATTAACCTGGTCCTGGAGCATAAAGAATTGAGAGGGCGCAGCAAATAAAAGAAATTTATAGGACAATATTTCTTGAATGGAGTGGGCGCATCTGCCACCTGAAATTAGATCAACTCGTGCAGAAATGTCCTACCACTGTGCCACATAAACCCTACATAATTATGTCCAATATACAAGGAGCCCAGTTCCCAAATCCATGGTTACTTGGTTGTTCTAATGTTTACCTGATAAAAGTCCTTAATTAGGACTGAAACATTTTATTTTATATATGGTGTAATTTTAAAGTGCACCCGTTGGTTGGTTGTCTGTTCTGGGTGTGAAAAGGTTAATGTAACATGCAATAAAAGGTACAAAATCTTATAATAACATCTCTACTGGATGCATTTTTGTTTTTTAACAACTCCTTTGTGGACACCTTCTTATTCATATGAATGAACAACTGGTGAAGTTCATACAGTGTTTATATAAACCTCTATACTACAATATGTGTATGATGCATACAACAAGAAGCTGAATGGGGCTCAGGTACATTTAACAATCCTGAAAGCATCTGTTTTATGTACCTTACAATACTTAATAAATAGGTTTGTAAAAAATGTAATAAATAATTAATCATAATTGTAGTGAAACATTGCAAAACTCTTAGGATGAGGTTGTAGGAAAATCAAAACATTTTGGGACAAAATAATGGTGTCTATCAATAGCAGTTTTGGCCTTAGAAGGAAGATTCAGATAGTTCCCATGTGCTCTAATTTTTATCAGGGTGTATATTCACTAAGCTGCAGGTTTGAAAAAGTGTAAATGTTGCCTATAGCAACCAAACAGATTCTAGTTATGCTTTATTTAGTACATTCTACAAAATGACAGCTAGAGTGTGATTGGTTGCTCTACGCAACATCTCTACTTTTTCAAACCCGCAGATTGATAAATTTACCCCTAGGAAGTCATCTTTACTGATTATTGATATCAAACTGATACTAATGGTGATAATTGTAATTGCGAAAATGGTCATTTGTCAAAGAATGTGTTCAAACGTGAAATATGAAATGGCGAGTGTGTATAACAAAATCATTTCAATAGGAGTATTTGTAATTCAATAGAATTGTGATGCGATAATGTATGATCACATCATGGCGTAGATGGTAAATCCTGATGCTTTATGTTGTAGGTCAGTTCCCTGTTTTTACACCCAAAAACTTACAATATATTTAAACTCATGATGAGCCCAAACTATCAGATCATTTTGTGGCCTACATGGGTACATTTATTTGATTTTATATTTTGATTATATATTTCAGTTGTGTTATTCTCTTCTGCAGTCTGTTTTATGTTATGTGGTCATCTATAGTCATCACAATAACTTAATCATTCTGGTGTATTATTTGAGTGAAGCTTTAGTTGAAAATCTGTATTTTCAAATTTATTGTATGTTTGTTTGACCTGTTTTCCTTTTGTTCACCTATAAATTGGAAGTTTTGTCTTTCCTATTATAGGGTTTCCATGTGTTTTTATTTACTTCCATATATAACTGGTTTACTACTATTCTTTGTCATTTAGTTTTCTTTTGAGCGTCGGGGAGTATATTTGGTTATTATCCAGAATATATTTGTTTACTTAATTATAATAACGTGATAGGTTGCACTATGATATCTGTTTTGGTGTTTCTTTATATGTAGCCCATGATTCAAAAATGAGGATTTCTTCAATTACGTTGAACTTTTTTGCACAACAGAACTGTGAAAGAAAAGATTCTTGTTTTGTAAGTACAGTAAAAGAGAATTGAGTAACAGATGTTATAGCCTATCCAAAATGATGATTGCTTTGTAATTTTAAAAACCTATCGGATGGAAAAATGCATACAGTTTTACTAAGACTACATTTGACTGTACATATATGCTGAAGGGGGAGCAATCAGAGAATAATAAAGGGCATATTATAGCATAATAAGGGCATTTCATAATGCAATATAATAAGGGCATATGGCATAGATAAAGGCATATCATAAGTAGTATAATGGAGGGCAGAGTGTTTGGAATAGGGGAGACATGAAGGGGGACAAAAGCAGCTGATGTGGATGGGTCATATGGAGAGATCTGATGGGCTTGCAAGGGGCATTTAGTTAGGTTTGATAGCATGTGGAGTGGTGTTATGGGCATGTTGGCCATTTAGGATTTTATTTATCCCAACTTCAACAGTTCCCTCCACATTGTGAAGTACTGTGATGAGACTATATGTAGCTCTTTGAAACCTCCTCCCCTGGATACAGCAGCAAGGTAAAAGTTGTACTGATTTGGTGATTATTGTGAACATTTTATTTTGTTTTTAGCTTAGGAAGATATTGTAAATTATGTTATATTTTCTATATATGGTTGTCAGGAATGACAGATAGCAGGAGGTTACAATAGTTCATACAGGGTATGATAACAGAATGGCTAAAAGTTTTGGTAGAATATTGAGTAAGAAAGTGTTCCATTCTGCCAATGTTTTTATATCTAAAAGTTACAAAAGTTGTTTCTGCGGTATCTACAGATATTTTTGGGATCATCGTGTCCGACTGGTTGGCCACCCATACTGAAAAAGAAACTGTAGATTTATTACGGATTTGAAAACTTCCTAAATAACACTTTGAGCAGAAATGAAACGTACTGCTTTGAGTGGAGCTCAGAAGAGGAAGAGAGCTGCAGAGAAGAAAGAGAAAATGAGCAAACTTGCAAAATTAACATCTTGGTTCAACCCAGGTTTAAAGTCAGCCGATAGTACTGCTCCTTCAAATATAGCATCCACATCTACATGCACTCCTGCACCCAATCCTTCAGTTCCAGCAGACATATCAATGGTATCATTACCTGTTCATGCTGCTGGGGACATTCCACAAGAGGAAATATTCTAATCTGTTACAGCAAGGGAGTTTGCGATTGAAGACACAGATGCAGGGCTTTGGGATATTAGTAATACTAACACAGTGGATTACTGGATCCGTAGTGGGCCAACATCATGTCAGAATCATGATGGCAACCTTTCAAACTCACGCAGAGTTTATAAAGGAGCTGGAGGAGAGACTACTCAGACATGGTATTTGTCAAAGAATGTGTTCAAACGTGAACTGCGAAATGGCGAGTCTGTAAAGCATGAATGGCTACTCTATTCACCATCCCAAGGTAGTTTGTATTGCTTTGTATGTCGTCTATTTTCGAAGACAGAATCTCCCTTTGCTACATCAGGATTCAATGACTGGAAGCACAGCAATGTTATTTTAGACCACGAAAATGGAGAAGACCATCACAAGTGCATGACTGCATATTTGGCACGACATAAAGAAATTGGAAATGTAGATTCTTTATTACTTCAGCAGCATCGCACACAGCAGGAGTATTAGCACAAAGTGTTGACACAAGTGGTTTCTGTGATCCGCTTTCTTGCCTCCAGAGGTCTGTCATTTCGTGGAGACAATCAAATAATTGGTTCGTCAAAAAATGGAAACTATCTAGGTATTTTAGAGCTGTTAAGTGAATTTGACCCTTTTTTGGAAGAACATCTGAAACTGTATGGGAATCAAGGAAAGGGGAACCCATCGTATTTATCTGCAAACATTTGTGAGGAATTTATTGATTTAATGGGACAACATGTTCTTTGTGCTATTCTTGAAGAAATTCAAAAATCAAAGTATTATTCAATAAGTGTGGATTCCACTCAGACATCTCACACACAGATCAGCTGACATTTACTGTACGGTACATTAGAGGCTGTGAGCCTGTGGAACGTTTTCTTAAGTTCATTCCGATATTTTCTCATGGAGCAAAGAACCTAGCAGACACTGTTTTGGGTTTCCTTAATGAAAACAAAATTCCACTATCAAACTGCCGTGGACAGTCATATGACAATGCCTCTAATATGTCTGGACGCTATACTGGATTGCAAGCACGGATTCATCAGCTGAATGAGTTTGCCATGTACGTCCTCTGTGCTGGACACATCCTGAACTTGGTGGGAGTAAAAGCAGCAGAGTGTTGTCTTCAGACTGTAAAATTCTTTGACTTTGTTCAGCGTCTGTATTCCTTTTTCGCTGCTTCCACACATCGATGGAATGTTCTGACATCAGGTTTAAGAAAAAACCTTGTGGTCAAGCGTCTGTCTGACACGAGATGGTCGTCACATTTTGATGCTGTTCATGCTCTATATGGGGGTTTTGAGAAAATTAAACATGCACTGTATTGTGTATCAGCTGACACTGAACAGGAAGTGAACACAAGGCGAGAGGCAGAAGGATTGAGTGATAAAATGGAGAACCTGGAAACGATCTTCCTCACAATTCTTTGGAATGACATTCTTGAAAGAGTGAACAAAACAAGTAAGGTCCTGCAATGAGAGGATGTGAATATACATGTTGCCATGAATCTTCATGAACCTCTAAAAACTTATCTTCAGGAACTTAGAGACAAATTTAGTGAATACGAATTGAAAGCCAGGAGTAGGTGTCCAGATACAGATTATAGGGATGTGAAAAAACGGGAACAAAAGTGAAGTGTGCGCCTCACTAGAAATGACGGACCAGAAGAAAAGGTACATTTCAGTAAAAGTGAAAAGTTAAAGGTGGAGACATTCCTTCCTGTTCTAGACTCTCTAATTCCTGAGCTGGTAAAACGTGCAGAAGCTTATTCATCGATTGGAAATCTGTTTTCCTTCTTCTGTGAATTGAAAACAATTGGTTCTGATGAGCTAAACAAAAAATGTGAACATCTGGCTAATGTATATCACAAAGACCTTGATCATGGTGACCTTTTACATGAATGTGAGCACCTCAAGCACTACCTGGTTCTTGATGAAAATTGTGAGACTCTCCCTGCATTGTACAGGAAAATAATTTCTGACAACTTGAAATCTGTGTTTCCAAATGTTGAAATTGCACTCAGAGTGTTCATGTGCATGACGGTGACCAACTGTGCAGGAGAACGTTAATTTTCGAGACTGAAACTGATAAAAAATGAGCTTTGCAACACTATGGGGCAGCAACGTTTAAACTGGCTTTCTCTCACGTGTATTGAAAATGACATCCTAAAGACCATTGATTTCAAGCCAATAATAAAGCAGTTCTCTGCAAAGAAATTTTGAAAATGTTTACATTGAACACGGTGGTACTGGAAACGCTTGGGTCCAAACCGCAGACACAGGAATACAGTGATATTGAAGATGATTCCAAGTAGGTCTTTGAAGCAAGATGTTTATTTGCTCTCACACACTGGTTAAAAGTCCCAGTGACCCGCAGTTTAGTAAATATACCCCTAAGTGTTAAGAGTTTAGCTACCTGTTATTGTTTAACTTAAGTGACTTTGCTGTAATATATCAGCAGATTGTTGTTGCATACATAAAAAAGGAATTATATTTATATTTTTTATACATTGTATCAGAAATATACATTAGAAATAGGCCTATCCTATAGCAAGGTTAAACCGAAAAAAACAACTTTTCCAGCCTGGTCTCAGAGATAACGACTTTCTATCTCACAATATACACACACAATATCAAAATAAGTGCAGGCGCAATTACATAAATAAGTGCCCTGCGCTATTTGCTTTAAAAATAATGTAACCAAAAGTTATTTAATAGTGATCCAGTCACACATAGTTTATAATTTTGTTGGTGTTGTACACTTTGATAATTATTTATAGTTTATAATAATTGTTTGTCTTGAACACTTTGATAATAAATTATTTATAGTTTATAATTTGTTCATTAAAAAAAAATAGTGGAATCAATTCTGTAGTACAGCATTTTTTTGTTATGTTTTAACACTGAATTTGTTGCAGGCAACAATTAATATAAGCATAATTTTATCAATATTTTTTTTTTTTTCTTGCGAGTGGTTGTGTAGTTAGGGGCCCCGGTGCACTGCTTTGCCCGGGGCCCATAATGTTGTTAAGATGGCCCTGGTTAATACCCATGGTAACTAGAGCAAAGTAAGAAAAAGCTGAGAAAGCCTTTCTGCCTGTTGCACTCTTATAAATGGAAAGCAACATTTATCTGCATATATAAGTGGATGTATATGTTTTTGACACTTTGATAAGATGAGAATGTTTTCACACATGTCATGTGTGAGGATTATGGGTCGGCATTTTTATGGATCCTATTGTTTTTATTGTATGTATGTTTAAAAAAAAAATTTGATGCAATGTTGGAACATGATGATTATTTTAATAATATTGGACTATGATGTATGCAACTCTCTCTGGAGAGTAAGGAGACAGAGACTACATGTGATTTAATTACAGTTTACATAATATGAAAGATTATGCAGAAGTCCTTTAACCTTGGAAATATAAATTAATCAGGTTATAAGGTGATTCTGGACTGAATAAAGTCAATTGATCAATGAGACAGCTGCAGGAGGGTGTGTATATATATACACTGTCGGGATACTTGAGATCCATTGAGCTTCTGATGAAACGGCTATAGCCGAGAAACGCGTCAAGCCTGATTTTACTGAAAGCTTTGTATATCCATTTTATGCCACGATATCCCCGGGGATCTGAACAACTTATACGGAGTTCTGGATGTGTTGCATTTACACGGCACTATGAAAGAGACGGCTCCACACAGGAGGGTCTGTCCAGCCGACCGGCAAACCAGGTGACTCTTTCATTATCTCTAAGGTAACCTATATAGACTGAGGTCCGTTTATGTGTCTGTCAAAACTTATATGAAGTCCTTTTGGCCATTAAGATATGAAATACAGTGCACTGTATGGGACTTTCTAATCAGATCTACACATATAAAGGAGAGTTTTATTATATCGATTCCAACAGTGTGGTTTGACTTGAAGTGATTATTTGCCATACCGATAGCAACAGTGGAATAGTTCAACATACTACAATGAGGGAACATACGTGACACTTATCTTCTATTCCAGAGGCTGGATATTGTGACTGACTACTTCTCGTTGATGTAATTCCACACTGCAAAGAGCAATATATCACTAAACAAACGCAAGAAGTCATACTAACTTTTTCCGATATCTCTGTACATGGCATATATTTATATGCTTACTTATTGTTTTTGCCTTACTATAAGTCCAATATAAATTCTGGGACTATAGAATGTACTGTCGAATTTCTATGTCATATGCAGAGCTTTTTTTATAGTGTCTATGAATATATTTACAAGATATCTGCATTTATATATAAAATTTGTCACGAGCCGCGGCGGTACTCACAGCCGCCGCGGCTCGCTTCTGGCTCCCCCTGGCATCCCGGCCTGATTGGCCCTGCTCTGTATGAGCAATTAGCCTGCAGCAGTGTATCCTACTCCTGATTGGTCTGTATTTGTATTTAAGGCAATGAGGTCTGCTGCCTCATTGCCGGTTATAGTCTCTGTATCCAGTCTGCTGTACCTGCTCTCTGCCCTGTTCCTGTCTATTGGACTTGCTGTTGTTTACCCGTGTATGACCCTTGGCTTGGATTTGGACTTTGCTTGTGAATCTCGTGACCCTGACCTCTGGCTTGAATACCGACCTCCATGTCTGCTCGTGACCTAAGCTTGTATACTGGTACTGTTGTCTGCTGCCGGCCCCTGACCTCTGCTTGGATTCCACTCCGCTTGCTTGGGTTCTCCCCAGCCAGTACACACTTCACGACCCTCTGTCAGTCTGCAGCCCAGTCTGTCCCCACCATCAGGGGCTCTAGTGAACACCTGACTGGCAGAGTAGATTCCGGGTTGTGTTGTGCCGGCTGGAGGGGTTCCTAACAAAATTAATGTATTTTAATAAATTTGATGGGAAGTGAGAAGACTAGCGCCCCCTTGTGTATTTTTATGCTCTTTTAGAAATACCCATCGGTGACCTCTGTGTCCCTTTTAGAAATACCCATTGGTGATCTCTGCTCCCCATGGAGAATCACTTCTTCTTGTTTTGCTCTGCCCCTTTCAACTTCCATTTATCTTCTAACCTTTTACTTGCCCATCTTTCTTCTGTTCTGTTTTATTCTGTCTTCTTCTGTTCTGTTTTCTGTTGTTTTCTTCTGTGTTCTTCTGTTGCTGCTCCTCGCAGCACTGCTCTTCAATGAAAATGTCGGGCGTGCGTGCAGTGCAGGGAGGAGGTTTTTTTTTTATATGGACAGCCGGACGGCGAGCAAGCGGGGAGAGGAGGGAGCGCTTGGTGCCCCCCCACCTTGCCCCCCTGGCTCGCCGCCATCCCGCGGCACCCCTGTGACCTTGCCGCAGCTCCCCAGGGAGACGCGCCGCACAGTTTGGGAAACGCCGGTGTAGGAGAAGTATATAGTTATTTTATTATCTGCAACCCTAAGTATGACGCTGGGGGAAAAGGAATAAGAGTAATGAGTAAATAAAGAGTTTCTATTTTGCAATATAGAAATGTTCTGCCACCCAACTTTGTGAGAACTGTTACACGGTATCACCAATTGACTACACCCGTGTCCATTCTCTAGGATTTTGTCCAAACAACTGTATGCACGGGGACCCTCTGATCACTTATGGATGGATTAATGCCAAAACAAGGACCACAAAGTATTTCTTAGTGTTTTTTAGAAAAAATACACACATTTGCTTTTAGTTCACTTGCAATTTCAATAAAACACTTGCTTTGCCATTTTGGGTTGATTTTTTTTTTGCTGTGACAAGAGATATAAGTAAACAAGTTAACCCGTGCATGATACTCATGCATTTTTTTGTCAAATAATGTCAGTATACCAAATTTCAGGTCATTCGGATGAGCCCTTTCTGAGAAAATAGTTTTTTCCACAGACACACACACACTAACACACGCCGCTACACATGCAGGGGCGGATCTAGAAAATGTTTGTTCCCCGGGGCGATGTTAGGGCGGGGCGATTTAAGCCCCACCCCCTTTCCGAGTTCTGAGGCTGCCGGGGGCTGCACAGTATGTCTAGGTCCGCTCGGCAGTGACAGGCAGGGACAGTGGGCTGCCCGGCTGCTCTGATTGTGTTTAAAACCCAATCAGAGCAGCCGGGCAGCACACTGTCACTGCCAAACGGACCTGCACATACTGTGCAGCCGTCGGCAATTGCCCCGATCGCACCCCCCTGGATCAGCCACTGTACACATGTGTGTTCATAAGGTAAAATTACCTCACGAAAATGAGTTTGACCCCTCAACTCGTCAATAATGTCAGTATACCAAATTTCAGCCCTTTTTGAGGTTTTTTTTCCACACACACTAAGAATTTAGTAGGTCAGTTAACCCGTGCATGATACTCATGCATTCTAGTCAAATCAAGCTACTTAAGGTGTTAAAAACTCCCCACTGTCACCCCCGGCAACCACCAACCACTCCCAACTGTCACTTCTCCTTCAAGAAATATATAGGTCAGTGTATAACTCTGCCCAGCAGGTGGCACTGCAGCTTGTTTTGTTTTTTTTCACACACGCCACTAGGCATTTATATAGTAGATAGTATTTTCTGACAATTGTAAGTCTTCTGCAAAAACAAAACGAGGTATAATTTGTGTGGGTATCACAGAAACAAACTACTGATAATTGATGTTGGAATGTGATCAGCGCAAAAGTGTCAAAATAGGCTAAACACAGTCGGAGTTGACTTGTTATTAAAGGAAGGGGAAAAAAAACATGGTTGCTGCTTATTGTGGTTTTTTAATGTATATCTTACTTTATACCTCATTGGTTTTTTTTTATTTAACATACTGTGCCAGAATCACTGGGCCGCTGATTGGTGGAGGTATAAGTCCCAGGCTTTCTGCCTTGTGTACATTAAAACACCGGGAAGAATGTTTGTGGGAGGGAAAAGCTTCCTAAAGTCCAAAGTGTGTTCTTCCCCTGGGGTTATCTATGGAGAGAGACAAGGGTAGGCTCCATACATAAGGCCCAATTCCAGGTCATCTAAATTACCTGTGGAAGTGTTTATAATCAGAAGTTGCACCTGCAAGGTGCTGATAATAGGTTGCTATGCAGTTTCCTCTCTCTCTTAGACCTGGGGAGTAGGTTGGATGCCTCTTGAGAGACTCTGCAACTGGTGACCAATTACCTCTATGTTTTGTATATGTGTGGGACACACTCAGGAGAGAGGGTCTTCTTGTGTTTAGTTAGTTCTGGACAGGCAAGATGTTTATTTTGAAGAATTCTTTGTTTTTTTTCTGATTAATAAAACTGGCTGAGGCCAGCTTACTGAAAACTCTGGACTTGTGTGACTTCTCTTATTATTATTTTAGCAAGTGTCTTTTACATTTGCTTCTTTTCCCAATATGGAACATAAGGAAATTCTCCTCAAAAAATCCTGCATTTGTTCCACATGTCAGCTGTGCAAATGCACAGGGCCCTATAGGGTTCTTACCACACAGTCCCTCCTCTATTATGGGGAGTTGTTACTTTCAAGTGCAGGTTACCATGATTGAATTAACAAGACTGGATATGCATCACATTAAGAATCATTATTATTTTATTTTTTCCACTTTTGAAGCAAAACCCAACAAGAGACATGTGCTGTGGAAAACCAAGGAACATGTATTCATTATTGAAGATGGAATTATTAACTGATGAGTGGGAATATATTTTGCCAATATAAAAAGACCTAGCAAACTAGTCCAATAGTCAGAATAGATACGCTTATAAAATTCTTAAGCTCTTGATTCAGCAGTGATTAATTTACCTATAACAAAGCTGCAATGGTGTTTCTGCATGCACATTTTTTTTTTGATTCATTTTTTTATGCAGAGCTGCATACAGAAAGTCATAGGCTCAGTTTCCCTCCCAATAGAGCTTGCAATCTAAGAATCAGGATTTGGCACTGGGAGTTGAATCAGAGTCTGCATCAAATCTCTTGCAGACAGTGCTATTAATAAAACCTACTTCTTAGGTAAGTCAATCCATGATTTGACCTTGCAATGGGTTGTTTATGGGTCTGAGCATGTTCAAAAATTCTGTGACCAAAGCTTCTGATTTCAGTGTGCAGATTAGTACATAGACAAAAACAATTCCATGTGCATTGCAGTCGCTAGTACAAACTATAATGTCATTATATCAAGAGTTGATTTCAGAGGATATTATGCTGCTCTAAAGAACACCAACCTTGACAGCAGACAAATGATCTAGAACAGGCATACAATGTATAAAATTATGGTCTTTGGTGATAGCATTACATTCACATGAGTAATAAGACATAATGTTTGCTGTTTGCAATTACCCTTATTAGCAAGAGCAATCTGTACCTAGGACAACATTACTTGTTTAACTACTTGAGATGAGGGTGCACTGGAATATGCTTGTAAGAATGCAATGTCTTCTGACATTAGGCATTGGTGTTTATATTTGCTGGAATCTTTTAAAATGTCAGGGTACTGTCAGTCAGGTAAGAAGGAGTGAAGTAGGATCTTGTAGGTCACAATATTAGGTTAATGACTAAAATTTATGAACTGTCTATATTGCAATAAAATACATACATCAGGTGGGATACTGTGTATGGTTTTTGTGGTTTCTTCGCAAAACTTTATCAAGGGAGAAATATCCCAGTATAAGTATGTAGTCCCTTTTACACTGGTGTAATTGGCTTTGGACATGTGCCTACTACTATGGTTTTTCTCAGGTTAGTTCAGTCATTTCTCTACTTTTCTTTTCCTTGCTTTTAATTATAAAATGACCCATGCACATGCAAGTTTAATAACCGGTTTTGATACAAGTATATTAGTGCAGTATAGACACAGATCGTGAAAGAATGGGTGCCAAACCATTTCACATTAGATTCATACTCCTTTATTCACTACTTTAAAATGTATGCATTTACTCTGATGTTGCACTCCATTGAGTGACTGCCATTTAGTAGACATGGGATTTATGATTAGCCTAATTGAGAATAGCAGCCATTGAGCATGCCATGTGATCTGTGACAGGATGGGAGGATTTAAATATCCACTCATATGCATGCTGGATAATCAGTAGCTCTATGTCATCATTGGTGGGAGCCTGGGTTTACTAAGCATTACCATCAAGTTACTTTGAGTTACCCTTGGGAGGCCTGTTCGTGCTAACTACACCATCTCCTTCAAGGCTAGAACTATATTGAGACTATAGGAGTAGTGAGCTGCGCTTAAGTAGACAAGATAACCTGAGAACAAAGAGTGTAGCTTCAGGATTCCGTGAGCTTTGTACAGAGCTGTGTGGAGAACGAGAGCATTGACAGGCATGCTGGAACCATTAGTGCATTAAGTTGAACTCTTCTGGTTTGGCTGCTGAGAAACAGCCAAGACAGGATAGTCAAATAGTGTCACAAGAGTGTTTTCACCACAGAATGTGGTAGACCAAGTGGAAGGTTTGAGTAATACATATACATATCTATTTAGACATTCAGCAACGTTGTTCTTTGTTAATAAAACTGTTGTCTTTATGTCGTTCAAAAAATAAAAAATAATAATCCTCCACCATTCTTTGGATGTTGATAGTTGATAGTAGGATCAGGTGGAGTTACAGCAGAGGTGTCACTCATTTTGGTCAACTCTTTTACAGTAGAGAAGACCAGGGGGTAAATGTATCAAGCTCCGATTTTTACAGCGTGTTAAAATCGCGGCAAATCGCGGGTGATAAGCCGCAGTTTCAGTCAAAAATTTCTCAAATGTATGAAGCTGCGATTTTTACCCTGATCTTCAAAATCGCTGGTCATCTCTGGCGATTTGCTGCGATGTAAAACACTCCCGTGTTAGCTAACTCTCCTGTGTTGTACCAGCATGTTGTATAAACACATCACTGTTACAGCTGTCAAAAGTGTTAAAAATAGATCAAAGTTAAAAATAAAAAAGCGTTGGGTCCCCTCTCTATTCAGTCTTAGCCCTAGTGCTGCCAGTCTACTGCTGATTCCGTGAACATCGGGAAAAATTTGCGTGGGGTCCCCCCGATTTGCAGGGAACCAGCACTAGGCAAACCAGCCGGAGTTGGTGGCACTATAGCAGGGGGACACGTGGCAGGGGTCCCCCTGCCGTAAAGACAAACCAACCCCAGGTTGTTCAGCGCTGGGCTGGATTCCCTAGAGAGTGGGGTCCGCCAAGAAAAACGAGCACCCCCCCCCAAGGGACATCCAGCCCAGTACTGATAGCACTAGGGCTCTTCCTACACCCCTGGGCAGTGGGTGTAGGGTAATAACGGCGATATAAGTTTTAAAAAGATAAACATACGCCATTTTGTTTTGTGGAACTACAAGTCCCAGCCAGCCAGGTTGCCCTAAATAGTGTGGGCATGCTGCTACTTGTATAACTACAAGCACCAGCATACCCGGGGCAGCCAAGGCATGTTGGCACTTGGAGAACCACAAGTGCCAACATGCCCTAAGACCCACAGCTGACTGGGACCTGTAGTTCTACAAACCAAAATGTTTACAAATCTACAACACCCTTGTTAAAACCACTAACATTTAATAAAAATAATAAACCCACAATAATGACAGTAAACACCCTCATTTACACCATATATTTTTATTAAAAATAAAAAATACCCTATACTCACCCACTGATGTTTTCTTCTGTCGTCAGCAGCTTTTAATCCGAAAATGGCTGTCAACTAAGTTCATTGCGTATCAGAGCTTCTACACAGTAGGAGTTCTGATGCGCATATTACTATAAATAGACCTGTCATTATGGCAGGGGGACCCCTGCCGCGCGTCCCCTTGCTATAGTGCCACCAACCCTGGCTGGTTTGCCTAGTGCTGGCTCCGTGAAAATCGGGGGGACCCCATGCAAATTTTTCTCCAATTTTCACGGAACCAGCAGTAATCTGGCAGCACTAGGGTTAAGACTGAATAGAGGGTGACCCCACGCTTTTTTTATTTTTAACTTTGATCTATTTTTAACACTTTTGACAGCAAGCAGCTAGCAAGCAGCTAGCAAGCAGCTAGCAAGCAGTGTGTTGTATCTGGCGTGCCCTAACATCCCTGGCTTGCTGGGACCTGTAGTTCCACAAAAAAAAAAAGTTAAATAAACAACAACACCCTAGTAAAAACCACACATATCTATTAAAAATAAAAACCCCACAATAAACACACTAACCACCCTCATTTAAACCACATCTATTTATTAAAAATAAAAACACCCCAAATACTCACCAAAGATGTCTTCTTTCTTCTTCAAAAGGTCCGTGCTTGCCCCAGTCCCTTATTAATTATGCTTCGAAAATGTCCAGGCTTGCCCCAGTCCCAGCAAAATTATACTTCCAAAATGTCCAGGCTTGAATAATATCTTCTTCACTTCGCCCAGAAGGGGCCCCTTGTTAATTGAAGTCTTCTTTGCTTCGGCCAGGTGGGCCCCATATTTGTACATCCCGAAACTTTCATCTTGATTGAAGAAAAATAAAAAAACTGTGGAGCCGCCGCTAACACCTCCTACTAGGTAGGAGGTCCGATACGCAATGAACTTACGTTAATTGCGTAAGCTCTAACTACTGTATTATGTGATTTTCCCACGCTAGTGGGGGAATCACATAATACTGTACATAGAGCTTACGCAAGTAACGTAACTCATTGCGCATGCGCAACGCTACTTGCGTAAGCTGTATTTACTGTATTACAGCTTACGTAAGTAGCGTTGCGCATGCGCAATTAACTACGTTACTTGCGTAAGCTCTATGTACAGTATTATGTGATTCCCCCACTAGCATGGGAAAATCCAGCAGCTGTATGACAGGGGCAGTGTAACAGTGATGTGTTTGACAACACGCTGTTACAACACAGGAGAGTTAGCTAAACTCGGGAGTGTTTACATCGCACAAAATCGCCAGAGATGACCAGCGATTTTGAACTTCAGTGTCAAAATCGCAGCTTGATACATTTCAGGTTTTTTTTTCAAAACTCGCGGGTAAACTCCCGCGACTTGCCGCAATTTAAATACGCTGGCAAACTCGCACTTTGATACATTTACCCCAGATGTCAAAATGTTGTACTTAGTCATCTGCATCATCAATGGGTGTCTTTGATTTTTGCAAAGCACACAACAGTATATAGCTCATGTTGGATCTTAAAAAGAACATGCACACTTTAACAAACCAAGCAATTCAGCGACAAGGAGTGCCACTTTTGTGGCTGATGTGCTTGGTTTGTTTGGAACCCAACAAAACAAGCTAACAATGGGCTTAAGGCAACTAAGGTAACAGTGCTGTTAATGAACTCTACTGTGGCAAGATGTTGTTGTCATCATCCTCAGACTCATCCTCACCCTTATCAGTGTGTACATCACACTGATGAGGATGATGTACAGATATTTTACGGGTCACAGACAGCATCTCCTGCACGTCCCTGTCATTTTTAATAAAGCTCAGCTCCACCAAGTTTATTGTGGAGGAAAACAGGGAATGTAATGGAATTCACCCAGATGTAATGCCCTCACAATATTGGTGACGTTATCAGAAATTACATATACTGAGGATAGTTTAAGCGGGATAAGCCATGTTGCAATGACATTCCTTAGTTTTTGTAACAGTTTGTCAGCTGTATGCCTCTTACTGAAGCCGGTGATATACAGAGTAGTCTGCCTCTGAAAAATGTGACGTACTTGGGTACATGCTGCTGCTGTTCCTGCTAGTGAAGGCGAGTCACCAACCCACTGGGCTGTCACAGTCATATAATCTTTAGTTTGCCCAGTTCCGCTTGTCCACATATCTATGGTTAAGTGTACAGTGGGTAGAATGGCATTTTGTAGCCCAATATTTACATTTTCCGAACCTTCTGGTAGAGGTGAGGAATAGCTTTTCTACTGAAATGGTATCGTGATGGAATTTGGTAACGGGGACACAAGACCTCAAGTAATGGTCTGAAACCAACTGCATTAGTAGTGGATATTGGACTCAGATCTAATACTAGCATAGTCGCCATGGCGTCTGTGAACCACTTTGTGACTGGGTGACAGCTTTCATACTTGCTTCCACTTACAAAAGGATTGTTTAACAGTCAATTGTTGTAAACTGCTAGTGGTCTTCTTCTTGTTCTGCTTTTGGGATGAAGATCAGCCCCCAGCAGCAGCAGCAGCAGTGGGACTAACTGTTATGGCTAACGGTCTTATCATCAACCTGTAGAACCAGCTAGGGAGTTCTTCACATATAGCAGCCGCCTTTCCCATAGAGCTCGTTACTCTCCAAGGTACTTGGATGCTCCCAGGTCTTATACTCACAGTAGTACAGGTGTATGAATGTACCATAGCGCAGAGTAGCGGGATAAAGAATAGCGAGGTCAGGCAACAAGCCAAGGTCGAGGTCCAAAGCAGGTATCGTGGTCAAGGTCAGGCAAGAGGTCAGGGCTGGCAGCAGACAGGGATGATCCAAGAACGAAGCAGAGGTCAGGGCAACAGGCAAGAATCAAATCCAAACGAACAGGCAAAGGTCATACACGGGAAGTCCAAATAGAATTACAAGATCAGGCTCAGCAGCAGGCTAGGACACAGAAAGACTGGAACTATAACCGGCAGGGAGGCTAAGCCCTACCTTATATACAGATGCAGGCCAATGGGATGGGGAATGCAATCAGCCACAGGTGGCTGATGATTGCTGCCACCTGCCCTAATTTAAACACGCGCCCGGCTGCACCTAATGCCGGGACGCAGCGCTATCTACAACAGCGTTCCGACCGTTGCCTAGGCAACGTCCGGGACAATACCCGGAAGTGACGTCCCGGTCGTCATAGCGACAGCCGGGACGCAGGTGAGAGAGTCGCGGCGGCTCGGCACCGCTGCGGCTCGTAACACTAACGCTCAAGAAATTTTCTGTGGAATCCAGGATAGTGGAGGAGTCATCTAGCCTTAGCAACTTGGATGCAGGACTAACTCTGATCACTACTGAGGATATTGATGAGGAAGGTGTTGTGGGTGTAGATTGCAGGTGTCGGGATCTAGCTGAGAGAAGGGACATAGCTGATGCTGGACTGCTGGTTGTTATTTTTTAGCATAAGTTTCCGATTTTCCCAACAGCTTGCCATGAACTCGGTTCAAATGGCGTAACATGGATGAGGTTCCTAGATGGCTAACGTCCCTACATCTACTGACAGCGGCTTTACAAACACTACAAATGGCTAGACAACTGTTGTCAGGATTTTGGTAGAAATAATTCCACACATAAGAGGTGGATTTTTTGGTCTTATACCAAGGCATGACAATGGCCTTCTTCATATCATGTGCAAGAACTGCTTCCACTGGTGCAGGACTTACACATACAACATCATTCTCATCAACATCCTAATTAGCGCTCTTGTCAGCTACACAAATATCCCCCTCATCCTGTTGCAATTACAAAGTGGCTTCCTCAATTTGTGTATCACAGGGAACACTTGGGCTGCACATGCACACATCTGCAGAATTGATGAAAGAGGCCTTCTTTATGGGTACACTATCAGAAAGGTCAGGCTTTCACATAGAACTCATGGATAGACTCTCCTCAGGGATCTGTGTCATTTCTGAATCTGAACATACATTTTCTTCTAATGCCCATTTTCTTCCAGCTCGGCTTTTTTTTAAATCAGGTAAAATTTTATTGCATTTTTTTTTTTTTAACAACCAAAAAAGCCCATAACATTAGGCTAAACCCCCAACTATAACTCACACAGTGATACAGGTATTGTCAAGTATTCATACACAATAGGATCAACAAACAAAGAAAAAGCATTTACATTCAGATTTTCAAGCCAAGGTGTGCACATCTTCCACAGTTTCAAGATACAATTAAATAATAGTACAGTTTTGATAATACAAAATATAATTGTTGACCTTAATAACACAATAATAGGTGGCTGGATGTCTGCCCTGAGCATTACATTAGGAGAGCTCCACCTCCCTCAATCCTTCCGTTACATATGGGGAGATCCTCCATCTGTACCATATTCTTTCATACTTATCCACTAGGTTCCTACTGGTGTACATGAACCTTTCATGGCCGACTGTATCAATAACAAGGTCAATCCAGCTACTCAAAGTCGGACCTTCAGGTGCCATCCATTTCCTGGCTATCACCACCTTTGCCAACATAAGTAACGTGTTGATAAGCAGTCTAATAAGTCTATGGTTTTTTTTGTTCAAGCCTAGACCGAATATACAGAGTTTTGGAGTCAAGGCCACTACTCCCACCTCCAATCTTTTAATACAATCCTCCACCTCTCCCCAAAAATATGAGACCAACGGACACTCCCAGAGCATATGCCAAAAGTCCCCTTTCTCACTCCTACACTTGGGACACAGAACCCTCTGACCCACATTGAACTTAGAAAGCCGAAGAGGGGTGAGATACGCTCTGTGCAACAGAAAAAACTGGTCCTGGCGAAATTTGACTGATGCAGTGACCTCTTTTGGGCTACATAACACCATATCCCATGCCTTGTCACTAAGACGCCCCAGATCACCCTCCCACCTGCATCGCAGCTCCGGCAAGCCCCCTTCACCAGATCCTTCCACCAATATTGAATACAAAAATGAAATTTGCCGCCTTTGGCCCAACCTTGACAGTTGCACCCTCAAGGAATCTGCACTAAAGCTCGGGGCAGCTCCCCGAAACTGCGAGGCCAGAGCATGTCTTAACTGCAAATATCTATAAAAGTAACCCCTAGGCAGTTCATATAGTCTCTGAAGTTGCTCAAATGAATATAATATCCCATTTTCATACAGTTGTCCAATATGTATTATATTATAGATTCGCCAAGCTCCAGCTCCCTCCATCCTAATCAATTCTCCTAAATCCAAATTATCCCAGAGTGGAGTGCACGGATCCAGGTCCAATCCACCCCCAATCTGGGATGACAATCGCCAAACCTTCATGGCCTGTATTAATAAAGGGGGGTCTCCCCCAACCTTGTTCCAGCCAGAAGAAACTGCACACGTGTATGATTAGAGCCTGTCTCAGAGACTAGAAAGTCATGCAAATCTACACCCAACCTCGACCGGAACCATACCTCAATATGTGTCAGCTAGGAGGCAAAATAATAAAGCTGCAGATTCGGCAAAGCCAAGCCCCCCGACCCTCGAGAACGATATAAAGTGGTAAGCTTAACTCTTGCTCTCTTGCCTGCCCACACCAAAGAAGCCATGAGACGTTCAATGTAACGAAATGTGCTATGGGGGATATATACCGGCGACTGCTGCAAAACATACAAAAACTTTGGTTGAATTATCATTTTGACCAGATTAATTCTACCTGTGACCGTCAATGGCAGCTGCTTCCATACCCCAATTCGGCTCTTAAGATAGTCAATCTGAGGCTGGGCATTACGTTGGATATATTGACCCATATCACTAGAAATCCAGATACCAAGATATTTAAATACCGGGGCCCATTAAAGAGGATTCTGCAAAACTTGACCCGTAGGGCAAGTACCCTTAATCGGAGTTACACTGGATTTATCCCAATTAATCAAAAGCCCCGAGTACCTACCGAACACCGAGACCACACGGAGTAAGATTGGCAACGATTTATCAGGATATGACAAAAAAAGCAGCATATCATCTGCATAAAGGGCAATCTTGTCCGTCCTGCAGCCCATCCTCAATCCAGTAATATCTGACTGCATTCTAATCATACATGCCAACGGCTCTATGGCCAGGGCAAACAGAGTGGGGGACAGAGGGCACCCTTGTCTGGTACCTCTGCCCATAACAAACTGATGAGACACAAAGCCATTTACACAGACTCTAGCTGTAGGGCAAGAGTACAACAGTCGAAACCACTGAATAAAAACCGGTCCAAACCCGAATTTCAACAGCACTGCCCACAAGTATCTCCACTCTACAGAGTCTAAGGCCCTGGCAGCATCTAAGGACACCACCACCGCCTCCTCCTCCGCAGGGTGGGGCAGCTGCAGATGACAAAAAAGCCTACGCAGATTTATAGCTGTTGATTTTCCCGGCATAAAACCAGTTTGGTCAGGATGCACTATCTCGCTAATCACCCGGTTCAAACGTGTTGCTAAAATTTTTGCCAAAATCTTAATATCCGTTGCCAGTAACGATATTGGTCTGTATGACTCTGGAAACAAGGGATCCTTTCCCGTTTTAGGGATAAGGACTATAAGGGCTTCAGACATAGACGGAGATACACACCCCTGATCTCTAAAGCTTGTAAACATATCTTTCAAGCGAGGCACAAAAAACCCCAGATGCTTCTTATATAACTCTATGGGTATCCCATCTATGCCCGGAGCCCTGCCATTTGGAAACGAGGATATCGCAGCTACAATCTCCTCATCAGTAATTGACAGGTCCAAACTTTCTCTACCATCCGTGCTCAATTCAGGTAAGGAGACAGGCGCTAAATACGTGTCTAAATCAAAGTCTGAGTACTCAGCTCTTAACGCATAAGCATCTTTAAAATACATATAGAAAACATCACTGATCTCTTCAGTCAAGGTATGCACAACACCCAAAGTGTCTGTAATCCCCGCCACTACAGCCGCCGCCCTTTCTGACCTAGCTAAATAAGCTAAAAACCTACCACATTTATCCGCTTCAAAGTATTGAGTATGTTTAGCAAATAACAACTTACGCCTTGATTTATCTAACAAATAATCTGACCATTCTCTCTGCACCGCTAACCAAGCCATCCTATCGGAAGCCACACGGGAAGAGAGATACACCTCCTCCAACCGCACAACCTCTTTTACCAATCTATCACCTCTCAACCTAGACTCTCTTTTGAAACAGTTTATACTTCTAATTAAGGAACCTCTTAAAAAAGCCTTGAACGAATCCCAGACGAGAGGCAGGGCTGCCGTGTCCGCATTGGTAGCAAAGTACTCTTCCCATTGGGATTCTAAAATATTTCCATCCTGCAATAATGTCAACCAAAAGGGATTAAGCCTCAAAAATGCTTGACGTCGAGAAACATTAAGTTTAACTGTTAATACCAATGTAGAATGATCTGAAATCCCCCTTGGTAAATATGCAGCATCGGAGACAGCCGGCAGTAACTCCTTTGATACATCCAGCTCGGCTTTTACACGTAAAAGTGTTTAGACACCACTTTTGGAGTCAGAATGACAAGGTCTTGCTTAGTCATGACTGACCTTACAAAAAGATGCCTCAGTGACAGTTGCAGAACTAGCACTCATAGAGAAAGGCATAGAGTGGCACACATTGCCACTGCATGTGTAGAATGGAATGTTGACAATTTTATATTTTTCTGCAGATAACTTTGAATGGATAACAGTTTTTTTTTTCCTTAGCAAGGTAAAAGGTATTTTTTTACATTTTTGTTTCCCTGACTTAAAAACACTATACACTTCAACATAGGCTTTAGCAGATGATGTGGAGTGATTACTATCATCATAACTGGTGCCAGCAGCTGCTTGGTGTTCCTGGTCTTCTGTGACTGCTGTGAATCCATTTTGATAACACATTAAAATATGATTGCAGATTTTAAAGAACACTGCCTGTCCTGTTATTTCTATTTCAGCAATGACAATTAGCAATGGAGGTCTCCTGTTTAACACATTTAAATCTCTTCGCAGTCCTCCCAACCCAATCTCTTCGGCTACTATCAATGCCCAGAATCTTGTTTCCTACTTCAAGGACAAGATTAATAAGATCAGACTAGAAATGGTATCATCTTTTTCGACAAGCAATCCTCTCAATTCCTTCCCAGCACCCTCTGACATCTAATCTCTTCTTTTCTTCCTACTCTAACTCCTGTCTCTACCCCCCTGTCCTCTTGATCTTATACCCTCATAAATTGGTAAATCCCTGTTTTCTGTTCTCATTCCACCTCTAACAAAAAAAATGTGTACTCTCTCTCTCTACTGGAATCTCCCAGAAAAAAACTTAATTCTGACCCAAACTCTCTTTCAAATTACCATCCCATCTCTCAGCTCCCATGCCCATCCAAGCTTCTAGAGAGACTTGCCTACACCTGCCGCACACGCTTTCCTTTTGCAAACAACCTATTGGATCCTCTTCAGTCAGGCTTTCCCTCTCAACACTCCACAAAGACTGCATTAACTAAGGTTGTACTCTCTTCTAATTTTCCTGGATCTCTCTGCTACATTCAACACAATTTACCACTCTCTTCTCATACAAATGCTACAATCCCTAGGTCTTCAAGACACTGTTCTATCCTGGTTCTTATCCTACCTTTCTAATTGCTCTTTCAGTATTAATTTCTCTGGATCTACTACTGCTCCACCTCCTTTATCAGTTGGAGTACCACAAGGCTCAGTACTAGGTCCTCTGCTGTTCTCTATCTATACAACTTCTCTTGGAAGCTAATAAACTCCTTTTGGATTTCAGTATCATCTCTATGCGGTTGATAACCAAATTTATCTATCCTTTCCTGATCTTTCGCTATCTGTGTTGACCTACGTTACTAACTGTCTTTTTACCATTTCATCTTGGATATCCTCTTGCCAACTCAAACTCAATCTTTTAAAAACAGAGTTAATAATATTCCCACCCACCAAATAAAAGTTACCTACCTGACATTTCTATTTCTTTTGACATGACCTTAAATTCCACCCCACAAACTTTCTTCCTAGGTGTTATCCTAGACTCAGAACTATCCTTTGTTCGCTACATAAAATATATATATTTAAAATAGTTACATACATCTAAAAAACATTTCCAGAATACGCACATATCTTACACAAGACACTGCAAAAACTTTAATTCATGCACTCATCATTGACTATTGCAATTCTCCCCTTACTTGTCTTCCCCAAAACAAACTCTCACCCCTACGACCTATTTTGCATGCAGCGGCTAAATTGATTTTTCCCTCAAATCATTGTTCCTTTGCTGAACCACTTTGTCAGTCTGTACATTGGTTGCCTGCTTTTTTACTGAATCCAATATAAAATTCTTCTACTAACATACAAGGCTATCAATAAAACTGCACATACATAAATTTCCTCACAAAATATCTCCCAACTCGACAACTCCGTTCTGCACTTGATCTGCATCTCTCATCCACTCTCATTGCTTCCTTCCAATCCCATTTACAGGATTTTTTTCGAGCTGCAAGTGTAGTGATCCATAGGACCAAAGGCAGAAAAGAGGTCCAGGAGGATTAGTTGGGAGAAATAACCTCTGGATTTGGCTGATAGAAGATCATTGGTGACTTTGGTCAAGGCAGTTTCTGTGGAGTGGAGGGGGCGGAAGCCAGAGTGGAGAGGTGTTTTGTAGGCAAAAGGGAGAAGAAAAATGGGGTGTTAGTGTTAGGAACCCCTCAGCCAGTACAGAAAAACCTGGAGTCTGCTCCGAACGTCTGGTGTTTACTGTTGCCCTTAGTGGTGGGGACAGGCTTGGCTGCAGACAAACAGAAGGTCGTGAGATGTGCACTGGCTGGGGAGAACTCAGGAATAGCGTTACTGAGGCCGTAGAGTAGGAAGTGCAGGAGGGAGACAGGAGAGTCACCGAGTGGATGGTGTCAAGACTGATATATCACTATGGCCACTAATAAATAAAGGAACAGTTGATAGAGAAGTTCCCTGATACACAGCAACCTCTGAGTTTCCGGAGATTTAGGGGAAGCAGTTTTTAGGCAGTTGCCAGGGGTAACTACAATCCGCAGTACCGGTGAGAGTCTGGAGATTTGATGAAAACAGTTCTTGGGCGGTTGCCAGGGTTAACTGCAACCCACAGTACCGGTGAGAGTTCGGTGATTTAGAGGAAACAGTTCTTAGGTGGTTGACAGGTGTAACTACACTTACAGGCACACAGTGATATATGGAACAGTCAAAGGTACCTGTGGCAAGGTTGAGTCCGGAGTCAGAGGAAGATTGTTGAAATCTGAGCGCAGTGATGCTGCAGGAGCTGCGTCTCCGAATACAGGTAGGATGAGCAGAGGAGCTGCAGATCACGCCGGAGCCATGCCTGTGAGCATGACTTTACCGGGGTCCAAGAGATAGCTGACTGGAACTGGTGAGTAGATAGTAGAATAGTCAGGAACCGAATCTGGTCTGGTACACGGGAAATCCATAGAGGAGAAGAGTCAAAGCAAAGTTGAGTTGGTACACAGGGAAATCCAATGAAGAGTAGACAGGAACGGAAGCGGTCTGGTACACGGGGATACCACAAGCCAGCAGGAAACAACAGGAACAGGTAACAGGGAAAACACAAGGGAGCAGAACACTGCAGTAAACGTATTACCGGCAATCCTGCAGAGGATTAGTCGGCTATTTAAGGAGAGCAGAACCAATGGGCTGTAGGTGATAATGAGGAGCCAGGTGAGTGAGCTCAGAGAAACAGGCTGGCCAGGTGAGGCATTACATTGAAATGACAGCCTAAATGAGAGTAGATTCTGACAGAGAACAGACCTAACTGACCCTATCTAAGACCTATCTAATCTATCTAGCTAATCTATCTGCCTATCTGATCTGCCTAAACTAATCTACCTAATCTATCTAACAACTAAACTAACTACCTATCTAAACACCCAAGTGGCTATCTAATACTTACCAAACTACCTACCTATCCCTAGCTAACTATTATTATTATTATTATCCTTTATTTGTTAGGCGCCACAAGAGTTCGCAGCGCCGTACAATGCACAAACAATAGACAGTACAGGGTAAAATATTACTGAGCAGTAAACAAAAATACAAACACTTCAGAAGCTCCAAGCAGGCTAATGCAGAAAAGACGGAGCAGAAGAGTAGGTAAGGACATAGTAGGCAAGAGGGCCCTGCTCAAATGAGCTTACATCCTAAGGGAGGGTGAACAAAACTCAGGTACAAAGGGGGCCAGTAGATGTAAAGGAGAGAAGAGGGGACGGGAGGTGGGCGGGGAGAGCGGGTTAGGAGGAAGGATGGTAGGCTTTGAGGAACAGGTGGGTTTTTAGTGCCCGTTTGAAGGAGCTTAGAGTGGGAGAGAGACGGACGGAGCGAGGGAGGTCATTCCAGTGAAGGAGGGCTGCTCGGGAGAAGTCTTGGATTCTGGAGTGGGAAGAGGTGATCAGAGTGGAGGAGAGGTGATGGTCATTGGCCGAGCTCAGGGAGCGGGCAGGAGTGTGAATGGAGAGGAGGTTGGAGATGTAGGGGGCAGTAGACTGGGAGAGTGCCTTGTATGTGGTAGTCAGGAGTTTGAAGATGATTCTGTAGGGGATGGGGAGCCAGTGTAGGGCAAGGCAGAGAGGGAAAGCGGAGGAGGAGCGGCGAGAGAAGAAGATGAGTATGGCAGCCGCATTCAGAATAGAGTGGAGGGGGGCGAGGTGGGAGAGGCGGAGGCCGGTGAGAAGGAGGTTGCAGTAGTCGAGGCGTGAGATAATGAGAGCGTGAATGATGGTTTTGGTTGCATCCTGAGAGAGGAAAGGTCGGATGCGAGCAATGTTGCAAAGTTGAAAGCGACAGGCTTGGGCAAGGGATTGAATGTGGGGGGTAAAAGAGAGAGAGGAGTCAAAGGTAACGCCCAGGCAGCGAAGTTGGGTGACAGAGGAAATGGAGGTGTTGTTGACAGTGATAGAGAGGTCATGGTGGAAGGGGAGCCTGGGAGGAGGAAAGACAATTATTTCAGTTTTAGAGATGTTAATTTTGAGAAAGCGCGAGGACATCCAGGAGGAGATGGCCGAGAGGCAGTCGGATACACGAGAGAGAAGGGAGGGGGAGAGATCGGGCGAGGAGATGTAGAGGTGGATGTCGTCAGCGTAAAGGTGATACTGAAGACCGAAAGAGGAGATGAGAGCATCAAGGGAGGAGGTATAGAGCGAAAATAGAAGAGGGCCGTTACTCTGACAGAGAGCCCAGCGAGTCATAACAGAGAGAAAGGTGAGGTCAAGATTGTTTTTTTAAGAATCTGTAAAACAAGACCATATTTAAAGGATGAGGGAAAGATTCCAGTGGAGAGGGACAGATTGAAAAGGTGAGCAAGGTAGGAAAGTTTCCCTTTACAAGGCAGCGCCGCTTTAAATTTAAGCTGTCATCTCGCCGATTTCTGGTCGACTTGTAAAAAGCGCACTATGATACATTTACACCCTGGTGGCTGAAGGGAGAGGAGGCTGGAGTGGTAAGGGTGAAATAAGAGTGATGGGAGGAGGAGATTTTGGGTCTGTTGGGAGGATGGAATGGGAGGGGAGGAGGGGAAGGCAATAGAATGTGTTTAAAGAGCCAAAAAGGCAGCAGAGATTGGTGGACTGTGAAGAGAGGAGAGATTTGGAGAACTATTGTTTAGTGAGGGAGAGGGCAGAACTGTAGAATGAGAGAAAAATTTAAATGAAATGAAGGAAGTCTGCCAGAGAGCAAGATTTCCTCCAGTGGCGTTCGGCAGTACATGTGCATTCTTTAACGAACAGAGTAAATTTGGAGCACCAAGGTTTGGTGGTTAGAGCGGCGAAGATGGACAAAAGAGGCAGGGGCAGCAGAGTAAAGAGCGGTGGTGAGGGTGTGGTTGTAGAGGTAGGCCAATTGTTTGGGGTCAGGAAAGGGTGGATAGAGGGGAGAAGAGAGTTACAAGTGAAGAGGCAAAAATAGCAGGATCTAGAGCATCAAGATTGTGTCTAGAAATGGTAGATTTGGTTGTGGGGAGGGGTGCTGGAGATTGGAAAAAGTAAAGGAGAGGAAATGGTGGTCAGACAGTGGGAAGGGAGAGTCAGAGAAGTCAAAAAGAGCACATTGATGGGAGAAGTCAATGTCAAGAGACTGACCGAAACAGTGGGTGGGGGAAGAGGTCCATTGTGAGAGACAAAAGGAGGTAGAAAGAGCAAGAAGTTTGCGACTGGGGGGTTGTTGATGAAGATCCACTGCATCACCTAGAATGATGCAATGGAGGTCTGAGGAGAGGTAAAGGGCAAGCCAGTCAGCAAAATTATCAAGAAATAGGGAAGTGGGACCAGGGGGGAGGTAGATGACTGAGACATGGGGATGGATGGGGTAGAAGAGACGGATAGTGTGGACTTCAAAGGAAGAGAATGGAAGGGAAGGCTCAGGAGAGATGACACAAAAGGTACATTTGGGGGATAGGAGGATGCCCACACCGCCACCTGGGCCTAGTGGGTGAAGGCTGCAGGATTACAAGGAGGAGGATCAGGGGGGGGGAGAAAGACAGCAAAGTGTAAGTAACAGACTGACTGACTGATGTGTGTGTAACTGGCAGATGTGCGTGGAACTGATTGATGATAGTGGAACTGACATAATGTAACAATGTGTATGTCTACCTTACAATGTCATGCCAATTTAGCAATTTATGTATTATTTATTTATTACCGTTTATTTTGATAGCGCCAACCATATTACACAGCACTGCACTGTCAATTTGTAGTCATTCACAGCACACAAACACACAATTGTTTTTATTGGATCATAGATACCCATGTCTGGAACATGCCACATGGGAACACTCTTTTCCTAATGCCCTATCAACAGGACAATCAAATGGGTATGTTAAGGAGCTGTTAGCCACCTTTATCACTTGAGATTTTCAGTTTGACCTAGACCAAAAGATTGACATTTCATTGTCTTATGGGGACAGTTTCATGTATTACAGATGTTTTAGGACATTCGTAAGCCCAAATTACACAGACACCTAGCCCTGGCTAGTCAAACAGGTTACTGTCATGGGCAACCACTGCATATCAATTCAACTCTTTTTATTTCTCTTTATAACTGTTTCCTCGGTTCTTTATGTAAAATTTTACAGTTAACCAGTCTCAGTGCGGATGGCTTAGCCGTGATACATGCAACATAATCATGCTTTCCAGACACCCTGCATGTCTGAATAAACTTCCTCATGTGCGTCTCCTCAGATTTAACTTCCTCTCTATCCCATGCTTTTTCCCTGCACTTCTTTACAAACTGAAAGTAAGCAGAATTGTCCATTACAGATGAATCTGCAAAACACAGAGAACACAAAATACATTGAGTAACACAACAGTGTGCCATACCAACCTTTGGAAGCCTTGGCTGTGCTTTGGTCTCATGTTGCTGGATCATTACATTGTCTCCTGTTAACTGAAAGCTTTCCCACTTGTCTCTCTGGTTCAGGGGACCAATAAAATAAAATTTGATTTTACTGTAAAATATTAGTGTGAGTTTGTGTGTGCCCCCAATATAAGAGACTCTTTCCATCATTTTTAGTAAATACGGCTAATGCACCCTGATGTTGTGCCCAAGAAAATCTGACAATTTATCCAATTCTGTGTTGTTTAGGTTGATAGCTTTTTAAAGAGTGGCAACATGTTTTCATAGCCATGTGGAAGACTGTGTTTGGGATTTATAGCTCTACATTCCTGTGCATGTGGAAAAGGTGTATGCGATCGGTGCCTTTTAAATACATGACAAAGTAGCTGGACTTGCAAAAATGTAGATATTTTCAGAGGCCACTCCACATTGCTCACACATCTCTGCAAGACGTTCCATTGTAATTTGCATTGCTGGTGTCAACAGAATTGGAACTTTCCTATCTTGTTTTCCTCAGATTTCAATGCTCGTGAAGTGCCGGTAGAGCTTCTTCTGAAGCTCAGAAGCACTAGGCAAACATCTTCAAGTGCAGCTTTTTCACATCTTCAGTAAAAGTTAGGAGCTGAGGTATATTTAATTTTGATTCCTTTATAGTTTTTAAGATAGCCAAAGAGATCAGCTCAGTCCATCTTGCCTCACAGATCTACCTGAAGTTGCATGCATTTTCCACAATAGCAGCCCATCATTGCTCGGCATTCCACAATGCTCAAAATTTTTTGCAAGCGATGGCCAACCCTCATTGCCAGCAAGGGGGTCTTGAATGTACTAGTTTCTTCATCATAGCCAGCTACCAGTTGCACAGCATCTACTACATGTCAAAAGTTTGATATTACGGTAAAGTCATCCATTTTCTCCAAAGGGGTAGCTCTTCTGGCATGTAACAGAGGCCTTACGATTTCTGACAAATCAACTCGTGCACTCATCTGATCAGATCCGGTTGTAGAGATGCTTCTCCATCTGCATGATGCATCTGTCATATTTAATTGTGAATAAAATGTCCTCTTGGGTAATGTCGTTCAAAAGCTTCCAAAATACACCGTTGAGGCATACATAGACTGGACTTTTTTTGACAGTTTTGGGTTTGTTGCAGCTTTGGTTTAGCTAACATGTCTTCATGTGTTACCGCAGACATTTTCTTGCAAACAAGCCTTGGCAAGCAACACAGTGCATGAAAACTTCAGAAACCATGTCTGGTCGTATACATGAAATCAGAACACCACATTCTGTCGTTTTTACCTTGCAGTTGTGTACAAATTTGTCTCTATTCCAAAGATGTGCAAATTGCATGTGTCTTTCCTTCAAGTACTTGTGAAATTTAAGTGCAAAGTCAACTTCAGTCTCATTACAGTGAATATGCTTGATATGCAGGGCTGTTATTGAGACAGCTTTCTCACAGTAAAGGCAGTTTTTTATAGGCTCTTGATTCATAATATTTTTGGACACCACATCAGATTTTTGCCCCTCTGTGTTTATAACACTGCAGCAACCAGGTAGAAAATGTTTGTGTGTAGAAGTTCCTGTGTTCTTTCATTTTGTTCTGCTACCCTGCAATGGACCATCACCACTGCTGTTACTGGTGTCTCAACCACTCTCCTCATACCCATACTCATGAGGGACATACTCATCTCCTCTGCTCTCCAGGCTAAAATTGGAGTCGCCACTGATGGGCTGTGTCATAGTCCACTATTCAGCATGAGAAGGCTGTGATCAGGGCCATCTCTTCCATTGGGCACAATGGGCAGGTGTCGGGGGCCCTGCGGGGCAAGGGGGCCCATCTGAGGCAGCGCTGAAAAAAATCCTGCAGAAGATAAAAAAAAGAAAATACTTACCTTGTGGTCACGTCAGCTGGCGATCCGGCTCCCTCCCTGGTCCCCTCTTCCGTGCTGTGCTCGCAGTGAATGTTGGGGGCATGACATCATGCACAACATTCACTGCAAGCACAGCACTAAGGAGCGCAGAAGAGACTCAGCGCAGAAAAAAGAAGAGAAGGGGAGCAGACTTAAGGTAAGTTAAGGGGGCCCATATATATATATATATATATATATATATATATATATATATTTAGGGGCCCTGGTGCACTGCATTGCCCGGGGGCCCATAATGTAGTTAAGGTGGCCCTGGCTGTGATAGTCTCTTTCTCTGATTCCCATTATGTTTAAAAAGGAGGGAAAACTACAATCCTCTTTCTTTCCTGCGCTCAGAGGACTTTTGCGGTTCTATGAAGTGACAGAGGACACTTAATCAAATGTGTATGTGAACCTGCTGTTCCACTGACAGTCAGTGGTGGAGTGCACACACATTTCCCTCTACAGCATAAATTCACACGCATTTGTGTTCGACAAATGTGACTCACTGGGACATGCCAGATTTTGATGCTGGGTATATTAGAAAGGTCTCCTGCATTCACTAACATAGTCAGTTTCATGGGGGCTTCCTTTTGTGTCCCCACTACAGCTAAGGTCTCCACAATATTGGTGTGTAAACACTGATCAATGTCCCCATAAGTATAGAAATACAACACACACACACATGTTAATTTTGGCAGAAGTCATTTAACCTACCAATATGTATTTGGACTCTGGAAGGAAACCATAAAATGCATAGCGGGGAAGTTTTCCCCAAATAACACACACTGTGACATAACCTTTTACCAAACCAAATAAAGACACGAGCACCAAATTAAAGTTGGAATGAATGACGGTATTTATTAATCTTTAAATTAATAGGACTGTAAGGCGGACGAGAGCAGGGCAGTCAGGAACGCAAAACCAATAAAGGTGGAAAGGTCAGACCATAGTACCACCAACCCAGGATCACACCTTATCTATTGGCCGGTGCTAAGATCAAGTCCAACGGCAAGACTACGCCCCCTATTAACGCCAGTATAAACCATACAAAACTGGCCCAATGGTCCTCCTAACATACGGACCAACCATAGTATGACACCATAACCACAGAGGGGTAGTGACCTTTGACAAGATCACCCGAGCACCATATGCACAGTTACCGACTGCACTGCTCTCCTACTCTAACCAACTACAACTACAATGTTGCCCATGAACTTGCCGGGCGGGCGGGAGGAATCCGAAAGCAGGAAGAACTATATCCTGTCTGCACTGACTTATAACTGTGTATAAGTCCCAACCCCTTCCTGCTCCCATTGGCTGAAATTCCAGGAATCCACAGGTAATAGGTTCTTTGGCAAGTCACTCACCCGCATGATTTTAACTGCGTTTAGTCTAATGGACACACTTCTCTAAAATGCATAGCGGGAAAATTTTCCCCAAATAACACACACTGTGACATAACCTGATGTGTGTGTAACTGACAGATGTGCGTGGAACTGATTGATGATAGTGGAACTGACATAATGTAACAATGTGTATGTCTACCTTACAATGACTTGCCAATTTAGCAATTTATGTATTATTTATTTATTACCTCCTAACATACGGACCAACCATAGTATGACACCATAACCACAGAGGGGTAAAGATTACCCGAGCACCATATGCACAGTTACCGACTGCACTGCTCTCCTACCACGCCGCATGCAACTTAAACATGCAGCCCACCAACTACAGACCTAACCACGCCTCTTAGTCTCCAACACAACTGGTCAATAAAATAACGCACCCCTTCCTCCGACAAGTGAACACCGTCTAATCTGTATTAGAAAGCAAACTCTGCTTTCAACAAAGGGTGCTTTATAACAGAACCACCCAAATCACGAAAAATTTTGCTAACCATCTGATTTATTTTACGGACAGCCGCCGCAATGTTAACAGCAGACATAGAAGATCTCCAATGACGTCTAGGGACAATATAAAACCAACACAATTTAAGATTAGGCCATCTACTAGAAATCACAGACATGTCTTCCCGAATTCTAATGATGAGCTCCAGAATTTAAGTTGACCTACATCATTACCACCAGCGTGAACGACCAACACATCGGGAACCCCATGCAAGACAATTTCCTCTGACAAAAAAAGGAGAAAATCTGCCCATTTCAAACCTCTCTTCCCTATCCATCTAATGGAAACACTATCCGGTAACCAGGGGCAAACACGAGATAAAGGGTGTCTATCAGCCCAGTAAATGTAAGAGTGGCCCAACACTCAAACAGAGATCTTTGAAGATTTCACTCCTACAACGAGATAAATAAAGAGGAACCATAAGCAAAGAATGAATGAAACAAACTAACAGAAATACCAAAGAGAACACAACTATAACTAATCCACCTAAGGGACTAAAGGCCCAACAAAATAGAAATACTATCCCCAAAATAAATGGACCCCTGTAAATAACTAGCAAAAGGGGGCAGTGAAAGGGAATACTGGGGATAATACATTAATTCCAACCTTAAACCTAACAGAACGAAAGAAAAAGCAGCAACCCAAGTGAAGGTAAAAACCTATAAGGAAAAAATCCCTTCACGCCCCAGCAAAAAGCGGCGAGCAGCCTAGCGCTCTGGGTTAACTTGCTTAGAGGAGAAAAGAGGTAGAGAAGAGCTGCGTACAGGGAAAAAACAATATGTTAAACATCAGGACGTATATAAGATTTATAAGAGCTTGACTTCCATCTTCCTAGCATTTGTATTGAAGCTACGGAAGCCCCACTTGCTGCAGCCGTCGTGGCAGCTCCAATCCTAAACGAATGTGTCCCGAATTCTGATGTTGATAAACCTAGGGCATTTAATGCGCTGCACATAACTGAATGAAATTGGAATTTAGTAAGGGGGATGAATCTTTATGATCAAGCCAGATCTCTGCTCCCTGCGACCTAAGGCTAGCGAAATATTGACAAAGCTTAACCGGACATATCACTTGCTCCTGATGTTTACTAAGGTACCCCTACCTGATCAGTTTTAGAGCGCCTAATTTTTACTTGAATGTTGTCGTCTGACAACACCACGTGTTTAACCAGCAAAGCAGCTTCCATCCTGTTTTTGGACTGTGCAACTATCTCACTGACTAGCATAGTGCCGTGAAAAGCCATAGAGAACACTGCCGCAAACAGTGAACCTTTAAAATGGTCTGTTGTCACTTCAGACAAAATCAAAATCATACGGGACAATAATACGGGATCTATGGGCTTTCTCCTATTCTTGGGGCGGGGTGAAGCCTTGACCATCCTTTTAAAGCTTTGTTAATGAGGAACGATTTAGTATAATCTTGTACATCCTGTAACCTGGCTATGAATGATATACCCGCTAGAATAGCTGTCATAGATGTTCTACTAACCCCTTCCTGGTAACACCCCCACATGAAGTCCACAATATCGTTAGGATCCCCCGGGGCACGAGAGGGACCGGACGACAGAAAGCTCTCCCATCGTTTCCAGGCTGCCCGATAGGCCTTCCACGTGGATGGAGCTAGAGAAGCCTCTGCCAAGAATCTTAAACCGGACCGACCATCTGCCAAACATAAGATGGACAGGCTGTACCCACGGGTTCAGCATGAGGGACCAGGGATCTAAAGCGCTCCCATTCAAACGGGAAAGGGAGTCAGCTATGCAGTTGTCTATACCAGGAACATGTTTGGCACAAAAATTTATTTCGCAGTCCAAGCAACGAAGCACCAGAACGCGCAGCAAATTTACTGCCGGCTTAGAGGAAGCGCTCTGACGGTTAATTGCCTGCACCACGCCCAAATTGTCACACCAAAGGACACATTACGCCCTGACAGCTGATGGGCCCACAACTCCAATGCTACAATTATGGGAAACAGCTCCAGTACCAATAAATTCTTTGTAAGCCCACCCTCTATCCAAGATGAAGGCTAGATCCTGGAACCATTAAATTTCTGGTGGAATGTTACCCATATTGCCAAATCCTCCCTTATCTCGTCACTCAGTTTAATCAATCCGTGAGGTCTGTTCCTGCCCGCGGTGGCCAACTGCAATTTCCTACCCATGGGTATGACCCTACATGCAAAATTAAAGGATCCTAGCAGAGCTTGAACCTGTCTAAGTGTACGAGAAGGAGAGGCCAGAGTGCTGGATATCAAACTCTCCATTTTCGTTATCTTATCCGCTGGCAAACGACAACAGCCTGCAACCGAGTCTATTTCTATCCCTAGGAACGACAAGAAAGATGTTGGGCCTTCCGTCTTATCCTTGGCTACCGGTACCCCCATAACCAAGAAAAGGGCCTGAGCTGAATACAGCGTATCTGAACACACTGAGGAGCTAGCCGGAACTACAAACAGAAAATCATCTAGATAATGGCCTGTCCCCGCTTGAATTGCCCAGTGGAGAAAAGAACTAAAGTATTCAAAGTAGGCACATGATAGGGAACACCCCATGGGAAGGCATCTATCAATGTAATATTTGCCTTTGATCTTAAATCCCATGTAACGAAATGATTCTGGGTGAAGGGGAAGCAACCTGAAAGCTGACTCAATATCTAATTTGGCCATATCTCCGAATGAGCATTAAAGCCTCCTCGAATGACTGGTATACGACAGAACTTATGTCCTGGTCTATGGAATCAATGACCGAATTGCCTGCGGGATGTGACATGTGCTGTATTAGCCGAAATTTACCCGGCACTTTTTTAGGGACTATACCTACTGGGGATATGACTAAATCTGCCAGGGGTGGGAAATCAAATGGGTCAATCATGCGCCCCAGACTTATCTCTCCACAAATTTTCTCGTCAAGGACTTCAGGAAACACGTATGCTGATTTTAAATTCCTAGAGGCCCTGGCGCTAATCGATGTGTTAATAGGGAGCCTAAACCCGTGACAAAAACCTTCGCAGAGAAAGGAAGACTGGGCCGCATTCTGATAAAGTCTAAGCCACTTTTCTAAGACCTTGATACAAATGGGAGACTGGGCTTTAAGGAACGCTGCCATCATTGCCGCGGTTTCTGGAGACACTCTCTGGCTGAATGCGTACCGCGGCAATAGGAGCAGATATGTTTGTATCTGCAAGACTCTCCTCTACCGCACGCCCCATTGTTTAATGCAAAGCACCTGTTTTTCGCAAACTGGGGAGCTCCACGTCTCCCCCTTGTGGACACCGTTTCCACTGTGCCCCTGAACCGAAAGCTAAGCTAGCCCGGTTCAGTTGCATCCACATCTCAGCGTCCTTCACACCTAAAGGCATGTCAACTCGACCGTCCACTCTCTCCCGGAACAATTCGTCGTATTTGCGCCAAGTCCCCGGCCGATCGTTAAGAAACCTCTCGTTTATCAGATGTAAATATTTCCAGACCTCTTTAGAGGCCTGCGGTCTCGTCTCAATATAGCACGCTGCAAAGGAACAATAACCCGACAGCCAGTTAGGGAAGGTTTTATAGGCATCTTCCCCTATACCCCCTCTTCCGCAGCCTGCTTCTAACTCTTTCCTGCCCGATTTCGTGATCTCAAACATGTCTACAAAGTAAACTTTCCTTATCCTGTCTCTAATGCAAGGGCGAATGCCCGCTAAAAGGGCGGTGTTCTCACATTGAACCATGGGGGCTTTAACTGCTGATGATTTCGCTGCAGCCCCTTATCTATCCCCTTTAGATCTTGATTTGCTATAGTGAGAGTTGAGAATCTTAATCAACTTCCGAGGACCCTCCCCCGATGAAGAGGGGGAGTCCTCGTCAGTGGACGACATTGGAGGGCTATGTGTCAGTACGTGAGGTGGACAAACATCTAACAACTCACCGTCTGCGCTCGCCGTCGTTTGCAGCCCGGCTCCTGCCGCCCCAGATGGTCCTGGCACCGATGAAGTCTCCATGACGCCCGGCTGTGATTCCGGACCCGTCAAAACTCCTTGTAGTACTGCTGCAGACGACCCCTGATTCTCTGCTGTGACCTCTGCCCGGTCTGTGGCTCTTGCCGTGCTCCCGAGGATTCAATGGCTGCACCGATGGCAATTCCCCTGAAGCTTGGGAATCTTCAAACACAGGCACGTTAAAATCAGAAACAACCTGATGAGTACCAATAAGGGGTCCATCCCGGGTTTGACTGCCACCTGCCCCGACAAATCCCGCCAGCGGGGGTAAATACCAAGGTGAAACCTGATGACCCGTACTAACAGCCCCTACCTGCGTGACCGGAAGAGGGTAATAATTAGAGATGAGCGGGCTCGGATTCCGCTAATCTGAGCCCACCCGAACAGTGCGGATCCGAACGGGATCCGAGCACTGTTCGTATATTTCCGGCGGGCAAAAAAAGGAAAATGAGGCTCTGTCGTTCAAGTCTCGCGTCGAATCTCGCGAGGGGTGGGAGGGAGGGCCCAGAACAATTCCATCTTGTACCTCTTTTTTTGGCATTATGTGCTCAAGCTACCTCGGTGCAACCTTTTGGCCTAAAAACAATATTGTGAGGTGTTCAGAATAGACTGGAAATTAGTGGAAATGATTGTTATTGAATGTTATTGAGGTTAATAATAGCGTAGGAGTGAAAAAAAAAACCACAAAACTGGTTTTTAGCACTTTTTATGTTTTTTTCAAAATAAATCCGAATCCAAAACCTTAAATCCGACCCAAAACCTTTCGTCAGGTGTTTTGCGAAACAAATCCGAACCCAAAACCTCAAGCAAATCCGAATCCAAAACACAAAATACGAGACACCAAAAGTGGCCGGTGCACATCCCTAGTAATAATGGGTATAAGATCCAGACAGAATGGGGTAAGGAGGGGCAGGGAAACGTAACCCACCCGAGGCCGACACACCCCAAGCCGGGGGATAAGGTAAACTCCAGCTCTCCCCACCCCCCAGCCTGTTAAGACTGACACACGACTGTTCACACCCCAAGAGACTATTGTCAGGCCCTGCTGGGATAGGAGGGATTTGAAACTGTGAAATGGAGCCCGGAACTGGGCCCAGGAATGGCTGAGGGGGAACACCCGATCCTGAAGAATTAAAACCTCCTCCCCCAATAGGACCCGCAGAGACCCCCTCCCTGGGGCCCAAATCAACTAAGCTATCCCTGCCAACAGCGCCCCCTTCCGGGGATGCAAAGGGCACTGCTCTGCCCCACTGGACCGACCCCATGACTCCTGACAGCCCCTCTATCCAGGGACAAATCCAACCCCCCCTGGGACCAGGGGGTCCCAGATCACAAGGCCTAACCCCCTATAAGGAGAGGGGACCGCCTGAGACCTAACCGCTTCCTCTGTACCGCCACCCGCCGGGCCTCATGTCCTCTCCCAGCTCCGAAAGAAACCTGCACCCGGGAATGTGAGAGCAGGAGGAAGGGATGCCTGATGTATACCTAAAGCCCCCAGCGCGCCTCCGCTACCACCGCTTAAGACCTCCCCCCCACTAGCAGATGCAGGGGCTACACTCACCCCCCCCGCCGTGGGATAAACTGCACCTTTGGCGGCGGAGCTCCTTGCCCGTCGCCCGCCGGAAGAAGACCTGCCCCGTGGGTGTCTGCATGGAGAAGCGCTCCGGGTCCCCCTAGCGGCCACACCACTAGAGATTGGGGACAGCGCTGTCTCCATGTGTGCCAGCATGGAGGAAGAGAGAGCTAGGGCTGCTGGGACCGGATCTTTAAACCTGGCAGGGGCACTCCTAACACGGCTTGGCCGCGACATACTGCCCCAGGTAAGACCAAAAGCAATAAGGAGAGTGAAACAGGGGGAGGGGGGGAGAAGCGGAGGGAAGGAAAAAAAAGGGGGGATAAGAGACACGGAGCCCGCGCCGTTGAGGGGAAGGAAGGAGAAAGGAGAAGGGGAAAAAGAGAACAGAGAGAAAACAGAACAGGGGAAACAACAAGGAAGAAAATAAAACTCAAGAACAAAAATACACAGTGCACAGCAACAAACTATATAATGAGAATATCACTACTCAGCCTGACTCTCACGAATCCGGAAGCAGGAAGAACTATATCCTGTCTGCACTGACTTATAACTGTGTATAAGTCCCAACCCCTTCCTGCTCCTATTGGCTGAAATTCCAGGAATCCACAGGTAATAGGTTCTTTGGCAAGTCACTCACGCGCATGATTTTAACTGCGTTTAGTCTAATGGACACACTTCTCGAATACCCAGAGGAAACCCATACACACATGGGGAGAACATACAAGCTCCAAACAGATAGGGCAATAATTGCTCAGTCTGTTGCAGCTATTATAACACATCACTGCTTGGCCCAGGATAGCAAAGTTTCAGATAAGAGATAGATGTAATGAAAAATATAACAAATCAGCTTTATTATGCATAATTTCGGTGACTCCAATTTGTGTTTTACTTTTGCTAAGTTATTCTGTGGAATTCAACACTGATTTTATAAAATGGCATTTTGCGGAATATTTAGTTCATGTATACATCTATGGCGATGATGGTCAATTCATTCTGGTGTGATGGTTGAGTTAGGACGGGGAACAGTTGAGGCCAAATTTTGCCACCAAATGTAAAAAATTAATTTACAGTATTTGGAATGATGTGAATATTTTGTTGCACAGTTTTTTAAATTTGTGCTTATCACTATTGCACTGAATCATTTGCGGCACTGCAAAGTGCTGGTAGGTGCTGCCAGATTACCCAGATTACCCTCATTCTGCATACATGCTGCAATTTAACACAAACACTGACTGAATTTGTTTTCAACTGGCCATATGCAACTTCTTCTTATAGAAATACTTCAGATATTGTTTGTTATGCCTCATGAATAGATCTGAAAGTTTATTTGTCACTGCTACCATACACCAGCAATACATGTCAATTACTATCCCCCTTAATTGCATATCCTGGAGTGACTTTGTCATCTCTCCTTGTTTATGCGTATAAAGATGAGAGAGTGACATCCGTCCAGCATGACGACAATGCATCCAGATCCTTTGTATGCACTTCTAAGTATGTGATAATGAACTCCTCTTCCTCTAAATCTCCTATACCTTCCTCCATCAATATATTTGTGTCTCCCAAGTTTCCTTTAAATGTTATCCTGTGTGTATCAAGCTATGCGTGTCTATGTGCATGTATGGTCAAGTCTGACATAGATACGGTATCCTTTTAGTATGTAAATTACCCACTGTATAATCATCTTTAGCGCTATGATAATTTTGAAAAAAAATCCTGCCTTTGCTTCCCAACTCTGTTCTCAGACTCCAGACTGAGCGCTGAAGGATAATGGTAACCCAACCAAATATTTATTTTTATGAAGTTCTCTTTTAAATCAGTTTCCACCTCAACCTCATCTGACTTGGATATGTAATGAGGGTGTCTCTGAAACCTGGCTTGTACTGTTCTCTATCTGCTGAAAGGAGGGTAAAATATACCTTAATACTTAAATGCATAGATATATACTTAATTACATTGATGAGCCACTTAATGACTGGAGATACTTTAAACAGTAATGACTAGACCAATTTATTTTGTATATGCTATTTAAGCTGATAAGGATAACAGAGGACAGTAATTGGCCCGAAGTAGCATAAACGCCAAGGTTGCTTATATTGAAGAATAAGTATTGAGCTTAGCAAAAGTTAACATTGAGGGGTTAATAATTATTAGCCAATCAATTTTAGGGCTTAGGGAGGGGCTATGGTAGGAAAGGCTTATAAGGGCAGTAAGTGCCAGATTTTTCTTGCCTTCTGGAAAGTTCCTAGTAAGTATAGTCTGACTGATCTGGTTGTTAAATGTTTCAGATACTGATTGCCTTGTGGATTTTCTTTCATATTTTTCTCTCATTTTTACTTTCTGTCACATCTGTCTCTATTTTCTGCTCCAGTGTGATCTTTATCATTGTATTTTTCCTTTTCCCTGCTCTGGTTTATTCCTTTATTCTTCTCATGTTAATCCAATATTTCTTTATTAATTTAGTATTTTTCATCTCAGCTTTAATTTTGTTTTATTTTTATTTTCATTTTGCTAGTTTTCTCTTTCATTTTTCATCCATTTTGTTGAGTCTATCCTGTCATATTTTAGCCCTGCTTCATATCACAATGCTTCACCCTAAGAGATCCCGGGTCCCCCCGCATCACCTCCTAGAGGCTGCCCGGGGTCTGTCTGCTGCTGCTATGTGGTGAGCTCAGTCCATGGACTCACTGCAAATTGCCTCCCCTGTCCCCCTCGCTTGCAGGGTTCCAGACAAGCGAGGGGAGACTGCTGCTCACACCTTGACCCGCCGCGTTACTTCTCATGGCCTGTTCATGAATTATGTTCACCCTCCAATGGCATGTGGATATAAACGCTGGGAGAGGAGAGGCCACATTTTTAAATACACTCCCTCCTGAAAGGCAAATTGCCATTGAGATGGAAGAGGGTGTCAATGTCCCTGCTAGCAGCACAGAGAATGAGAGCTGCATTAGTACACAGGACTCCATTGATAGCATTAGCGTAGGCAACTCCCTTCCACATCTCCCCCATTTCTTCTGCAAGCAATAAACCAGTCATTGGCTGGTCTGTACAGAAAGAACCTTCTGATGGATGTAATATGTTGCACCAAACATCTATGCACACTTTAAACTCTTCTTCCAAAGCTGTCCCATTGTCCCAGAGCAGCTGTCACAGCTTGCCCGCTCCATTTTTGTGTAGTTCCTTGTGCCCCCACCAGCTCTATTCTTAATGCACCCCCGTCTTCAGGCTTTTCAGGTACTGTTGTCCCAGCATCACCGGCTGGTTGCCTTATTAGCACCTCGTCTGCTCATTGTTCCTTGAAGTGGCCAGTTGTCTTTCCTCAGTCTCCTGCCTCTAGACCTGTATATACCAGTTCTGTCACTCACCGGACTGTGAGTGCCATTTCTCCTGTGTTCAGGAACCATGGCCGTCCTCCATCCTGAGGGTCTGCGCATGTGCAGCCCTTATTAAACCTTCAGTACCTGTTGCTTTTAATTGATTGGATGATCAGGCAACCCTCCCTATTTAAACCACCTGTGATCATTACCTGGTGGCCTGATCTTGGAGTCTCATTCCCCATGAGCCTCTGAAGGTGTTCCTGTGTTTCCTCGTGTATTCAGCTCCAGCTGATTCCCGTCTACTACGTTTGTGGTTTCCAGACCACTTCAACTCTCTTGTGTTCATCGTGCCTGCACGCAGCTGATTCCTATCTGCTACTGCTGCCGGATTCCAGTCCGCCTCAACTCTCCTGTGTTCATCGTGCCTGCACTCAGCTGATTCCTATCTGCTACTGCTGCCGGATTCCAGTCCGCCTCAACTCTCCTGTGTTCATCGTGCCTGCACTCAGCTGATTCCTATCTGCTACTGCTGCCGGATTCCAGTCCGCCTCAACTCTCCTGTGTTCATCGTGTCAGCTCTCCACTGATTCCTATCTGCTTCTACTACCGGATTCCAGACCGCCTCTACTCTCCCGTGTTCAGCGTGTCTTCCCTCCGCTGCCTCCGCTACTACTGCCGGACACCAGACAGCCTCAACTCTCCCGTGTTCATCATGTTTCCAGTTTTACTTACTACTGCTTCCTGAGTATTGCTCCGTTGATACTGGTTACCTGCCGTGCGCTGCACCAACCGGATTACCGCTTCCATCCTCCAGTGGTTTCTCCTCCTGCCGGCGTTCAGCCGTTCAGGTATCCCTGCACGTCTCACTGACAGCCTGCTCTCCTGAACCGCGGTATGCATACCTTCCATTGACTTTGCTTTTGTATTGCATACCCGTCTGGACTGTGTTGTGTTCATCTCCGGAGTCTTCTATCTACTGAAGCTATTGTGACTATTGACTTTGTGTCCTATTACCTGGATCGCTCTAGTGACTTTGTATACTTCAAGCAGCGCTTGTCAGTTATTATTGTATTGTGGATATCATCGTGGGATCAAGTGTCACGGGCACTAGGAGTCTTTACCCAGGGATCACCAGGTGATAAGCTTACCAGAGCAGTATAGATGGTAATATGGTACTCTGGTAGCGGGGTGATCACGGAACAGGAGACAGCAGATGATAGAGATGCTCCGGAAAGTCTATGACTAGCAGCACTGGTAATATATATGTAGTAATACACGAGGAACTGAATGGACAAAGGACACGTGAGGGTAGTCAGTGGTCTGCGGTAGCAAGTTGTACCACTGCTATAGTGAGGAGGAATGTCCAACAGAAACGAGGAGGTGATGAGAGTCAGTGGTCTGCGTTAGCAAGTTGTACCACTGCTATGTGAGAGGACACTGGAACAGGTGACACAGGAAACAGGAATCAGTGGTCTGCCTCTAGCAAGTTGTACCACTGAATATATATGTGAGGAGGAGCACGGGGAGAGACTGCAATACAGAAGATACACGGGCACCTTGAACTTGATCCACAATGACATGCACATTATAGTAATGACTGAACAGCACTGCAATAATACAAAGTCACAGAAACTATCCAGGCAAAAGATAACACAGTCAATGATGGCAAAAGTCTCAGCGGATAGTAAGCTCCAGAGGAGAACAACTCAGTCCAGCAAGATATGCAATACACCAGCACAGTCAATGAGAAGTATGCATACCGTGGTTCAGGAGCAGGCTGTCAGACAGGAGTGCAGAGATACCTGAACGGCTGGAGGCCGGCAGGATGCGAAGTCCCTGGAGGGTGAAGCGGTAATCAAGTAGGTGCAGCGCACAGGTAGGTAGACCAGCAGGGATAGCACAAATACTCAGGAAGCAGTAGTATGTAGAACTGGACTCCTGGAGGACCCTGAAGAGTAGCGATGGTCTAGACGAAATGAAAGCAGTGAGGCGCAGATCCGATGCAGACTGGCGAGTAGACACCAGCAGGAACACTGAGAAGCACGGAGAGCGGATCAGCTGCTGCAGACACGAGTAGAACTGAGGAGTAGCAGCCAGCAGGACTCTGCAGGTACACGGAGGTAGCGGATAGCAACCAGCAGGTGCAGCCACGATGAAACACGGGAGAGTAGAGCTGAGCTGGAACTGTTGAGCACGGAGAGCAGCGGATAGGAATCAGCTGTTGCAGTCTCGAGGAAACACAGGAGAGTTGAGATGAGCTGAAGACTGTAGCGCACGGAGGCAGCGGATAGGAATCAGCTAAACAGTCACGATGAAACACAGGAGAGTTGAAATGGTCTGAAGACTGTAGTGCACGGAGGCAGCGGATAGGAATCAGCTAACAGTCATGATGAAACACAGGAGAGTTGAAGTGGTCTGAAGACTGTAGTGCACGGAGGCAGCAGATAGGAATCAGCTAACAGTCACGATGAAACACAGGTGAGTTGAAGTGGTCTGAAGACTGTAGTGCACGGAGGCAGCGGATAGGAATCAGCTAACAGTCACGATGGAACACAGGAGAGTTGAAGTGGTCTGGAAACCACAGGAGCGGAAGTGGTCTGGAAACCACAGGAATCAGCAGCGCTGAATACACGAGGAAACACAGGAACACCTTCAGAGGCTCATGGGAATGAGACTCCAAGATCAGGCAACGAGGCATGGACAGCAGGTGCTTTAAATAGGGAGTGTTGCCTGATCAGCCAATTAACTAAAGGGACAGGTACTGAAGGTTTGAAAAGGGCTGCGCATGCGCAGACCCTCAGGATGGTGGACGGCCACGGTTCCTAAACACACGGGAGGAAGCACTCACAGTCTGGTGAGTGACATCAAGTTCCGTGTGCCCCGTGTATCCTCTGCATTACATTCATCCCCTCGTGCCCCTCCTCACATATATATAGCAGTGGTACAACTTGCTGACGCAGACCACTGACTCCGTTTCCCTGTGACACCAGTTTCTAGTATCCTCTCACATAAGCAGTGGTACAACTTGCTATACGCAGACCACTGACTTCCCCGTTACCTACTTGCACCTGGAATCCATTCCTTCACTATAGACAGTGGTACAACTTGCTATACGCAGACCACTGACTCTCACTACCTCCTCGCTACTCCTGGACATTCCTCCTCACTATAACAGTGGTACAACTTGCTGTACGCAGACCACTGACTCTCCTCACGTTTAATTGTCCATCTGGTTCCTCGTGTACATTCATCTACTCATTACCAGTTGCTGCTAGTCATAGACTTTCTTTGAGCATTCTCTCACCATCTGCTAATTCTCCTGTTCCGTTGTCACCCTGCTACCAGAGAACCATAGTACCAGCTATATTACTCTGGTAAGTACATCATCTGGTGATATCCTGGGCAAAGACTCCTAGTGCCCATGACAAGTTCTTTAATGACATCCTTGGGCTATGGAATTGCGAACAGAATAATACAAAACTCTATGTATTTTAATGTTGGAGACATTAATTAGCCTCTTCCCCACTTTATAGTTTATATTAAAAGATATTATATTAAAAGATTTTAAACACCAAAGATAGAAAATATGTTAAACATATTTAAATGTTACGATAATTATTATGTTGCAATATATGTTAAGCTAGAGAAAAATAAACCCACGCTCGGTATATCCAATACTGTATGTGGTACCAGCTGCATGGCAATATAAATGCCCATATATGTATACAAAACAGAAAGAAAGTTGTCAGCGCTTATCCTTTAAACTGCATATCTGTATGTGTCTAGCAAAATGAAAACATGAGGTATGAGTTCATATTTTGATCAAAAGACTTAAGCCTGCATCCCACGTCAAGGGTACCTCATTATATGCAGGTCCTACACTGACCTATATGCTTTAAACACTATTAAAATGCAGTTAAAATCAGATGCACTCACCTCCCAGGTATAGGGGTTTACATCTAGCAAAGGCTGGCTTGTGAGCCACACCCAAATGTGCCTTAAATAGGCTTGATGGACAGCTGCTATGACAAAAAGGCAATATTTTGAAACAAAACCAGAGAAAAATAAGCCCGCGCTCGGTATATCCCACATTATATATGGTACCAGCTGCTTGGCAACAAGCCCGCGATCGGTATATCCCATATTGTATGTGGTACCAGCTGCATGGCAATATAAATGCCCATATATGTATACAAAACAGAAAGAAAGTTGTCAGCGCTTATTCTTTAAACTGCATATCTGTATGTGTCTAGCAAAATGAAAACAAGTCTTAAGTCTTTTGATCAAAATATAAACTAATACAGATATGCAGTTTAAAGGATAAGCGCTGACAACTTTCTTTCTGTAATATATGTTAAGCTAACCAAGTTAGGACTGACCAGAATGGGAAGACTTTGGCATGAGTTGGTCAGCTTAACATATATTGCAATATGTGGAACTAACATTCCCTGTTTTTAAAATAGATAAGTATTTAGTACAGCATTAATTATGTGTTTGGAGAGTGCAGACCTATCCCTGTTTTTGGTCTATACAATGTGGGCAACCCCCTCTTGCACCCAGTCTGTATATGGAGAGTGCAGAGGATCTACGTCTGTTTTTGTTTATACAATGTAAGTCCTCAAAGGCGCCCATGTATAGGTTGGCATAACTCAGCGCGAACCTGGACCCCATGGCTGTACTCATGATTTGAAGATAATAATGCTCATCAAACAGAAAGTAGTCGTGGGACAGGATGATTTGGATAGAATCAACAATGAACCAACCTAAATTCACACTGACCGTAGAGTCACATGCTAAGAGTTGTTTCATCACTTTAATGTCTCTAGAGTGTGGTATGTGGCTATATAGTGCCTCTACATCCAAAGTTAGGAAGGCATATTCATATATATATATATTTTGATCAGGTTGATTATTATTCTTCAAAATCTTATGAATTAAAATGAAGTTATATATATGATTGTCAGTGCTGCGGATAAAGACAGGATTACAAACTCTTTTTAATTGTGCAGCAAGAATATGTCATCTATATTAGATCGATGAGAAATTCCGATCACTAACTGACTAATTAATCAACCAGATGGTATTTAAGAACAAACCACAGGAAAACCACTTAGTACCTCTGATGAAATCACCAACTGGTGATGAAACGCGTCAGGTCACGTGACCAGCAGAACTAACTCACTTGTGAATTGTATATCGAGCGGGGTGCTGCTAGCTACGATAGATCTAGTCATTTCTATTATGCTACTACCTTGGATGTGTTATATACGAAGCATTTATGGATTCCTCTTATGAAGAGGCTTGCTATTGGGACATCTGAGCTTTTATTGTCCGGTGGTGAAGCAATTGCCAAATTGAATAGGACCGATCTCGTGGATTCATCTTGATACGGTATCGTACTGCTTGTTTGCTAATTACTGGATGAAGTTGTTACATTATCTCCATACACAGAGATTGATCCGTTTATTTCTAGGAGACCCACCATTGGGTTTGATCGATTAGAGACTTTATTGATTCTACTTGTATACGTAACACTGGATGAATTGCAACATCATTTCTATATACAGAATATTATTAATATCAATCTTGGTGATTAATCACAGCTTGTTTGACTGATCAGGATCATCGGCATGCATAGATATTCTGTGGATTCATATTTGAATGAGCACCTTTGATTTAGCAGACCCATCTGCTTCATAGACTCCATGAGGTTTGCGTTCGATTACTATCAGCTCTAGTTTGAGCGTCTGAGATATTACCAACTCAGAGTCTCTGGCGGAGTTGCATATTGGCCATATACCATTCATTTACTCCCTGTGAGACTACTACTGAGCGCCGACCTACTAGAGTTATTTGTCATTCTCTATTGTGATCAGCTGGTCATTTAAGGGTTTATGTGTTATTTGTTTTTTGCACACATGCCAAATAAATTGCTATTTTACTCATTTATCCATGCTTCATGATATTGGTGAGAGATTACCAGGTCACACTCAGTGCTGTTTCACTATATCTTTAGCATTATTATATGTTTGGAGAATGCAGAGTATTCCTGTTTTTTGTCAGTAAGAGGAACGGCCAAGGTTCCACCGACCGACCAAGTGCAGAGCTTTTTCCCTGATAGTATTTGTCATAATTGGGTAAATGGTTGGGTTGCTATCCCAATAGGATACCAACCCAACCATTGCAAACCATTGATACAAAGCAAAAATTGTTAGTGGTTTTAAATTGCTTGTTAGTGGGAGAGTGTATGTTGGTTCACCCTAAAATTTGAAATTTGCACGTGAAATGCCGTTTATTGTTCAAGAGAAAGTGGCTAAGGAGGTGAACTTAGGCAGAATGTGAGGTCCCTTTTCTTTTGTGTTATGTTCCTTTTATTGAATGTTTTTGCTCTTTTCTTCGTTGGTACGTTGTTGCAGGTTCTGGGCATTACCATGTGGCCCATTATCTAGATGATTTTCTATTGATTGGTCTGAGCATTATTGTTTTCTGTCCAGTCCTTGTTTAGGGTAATGAGGGCCCAACTGTAAAATTCTCATATTTAGGTATTGAAATTGATATACCGGAAGGGTGTTGTAGGCTACCAGGAGAAAAAGTAGCTAAACTCCAGCAAATGTTGGATTTATTCGCTGGAGTCTGCAAGGTTAATTTGAAATAGGTTCCGTGCCTTCTTGGTCTTCATAATTTCGACTGCCGGGTCACTCCAATGGGTAAGGTTTTTTGCCATAAGTTGGAGAGAGCTACAGCAAGGAAATCCAGACTACAGCATGGGTATCCAGAACCCATCATTTTATTAGGCTCTCTGCTGAAATTAGAGAAGATTTAGCTATGTGCGTTTTTTTCTGCAACATTTCAACAGGGTTTGTTTGTGGACACCGCCTAATGCCAGTTGCGTGTAGCCTCAGCTGTTTACTGATGCTGCTGGGTCTGCTGGTTTTGGGGTTTATTTGGACAGTGATTGGTGTGCCGCCCCTTGGCCCCTTTCGTGGCAACAGGAGTGGCTCGCAAACAATCTTTTACTGTTGGAATTCTTTCTAATAATTGGAATTGTGGGGTCATCGCCTGCGGGATAGATGACATGCTGCCACTTGTAGTGCCACAACTATATACTTTAAATGGTGTACCCATCTGGAAATATTAAGTGTTGCCACATCATAAAAATATAATTATTGCACGACTGGTAATGAAATAGTAAGCCACTATAAAGTAATAAAACATTTTTAAATCCCTTACATATAATTATTAATGAAATTTGGCCCACTAATTTATTCATAAAATAATTTGTCCCCCGTAAGATAATTAATAATCATTTGTGCCCCTCTAAAACAAAAGTCATGATTATCCTCATATTTAAAATTTGTATTGTATTGTTAACAATGGCCAGATAGCTCAAACAGCATGCTTTTATTTCTGTTCAATCTTGGGTGAATTTCTGTTTCTGTTGAAACTCGGGCGAGTTTGTGTTTACTCTCCAGCGAGTTTGACTAAAACACAAGAAATCTCTCTCGCGATATGCGGCAACTATACATCCCTGAAAAAATCGCAGCTTGATATATTTACCGCCTGGCCATCTTGGAAAACTTTTGTTTGTTGAGTGAAGTTAAAGGTAAATCTGCTTTTGTATGGAAAGGTTTTACTTCAGATAAGTCTAAAGCTTTCTTGTTTATAGCCCTAACAGGCATCTCTTTTTTCTTCCAGCTAAAGGGTTTTGTGATGTCACTAAATCTTTTTAAGTCAGCAAAGCATTAAATAGTTGGGCTTGCATTTAGGACGAGACCTATTGTTAAGAGAATGTTGGTTCCATTGTTGGGTGTCATTGCGGAAGTAGCTATTGATTGCTTTGAAGCCTCTTTGTTTCATTTAGCTTTTTCAATGGCCTTTTTTGGAGTCTTTCAGGTCAGTAAGTTACTGGCGTCCTCTAAGTTGGCAATTTGGTCTGGTTTGCTTCATGAAAATGTGGTTTTCATGGAGATAGCATACTGTGTAAGATCCACAGATCTAAGACGTATCTGCTTGGTAAAGGGCATCACTTTACAGCGCAGTGAGGGCTTTACCATTTGCACTGTGCATTTGGCTTTGTTGTATTGGGATATGGGTCCAGTCCCGTGATTGCGCTCCTTTAACAAGGTCTCAGTTTTCAGCGATTTTTAAGAATTGCGTAGCTAAGCTTGGTTTGAACGTGGCAGATTATGGGACTCATTCTTCTAGAATTGGTGAGGCTACAGTAGCGGCTTCAGAAGGCTGTTCTGTGCAGAATATCATGATTTTGGGTAGATGGAAGTCAGTGTGTTTCAAAAAGTATATTAGGCAGTCTGTGTTGTGCTCTAAGCTTAGTTTTTAATGTTCCCGGCGAGGCTGACCCATGACGTGCATCTCTTGTCTTGTTCAAAGGAGGCATGGAGGGTTTTTCCTTATTTTTTTCTCTAACTGGGGCCTGATTGGCTTCTGGCACGCCAAAGTTTTCAGTTTGACCTCCATATTGCTCATCCTGTGCATGCGAGTCATTGGCAAAGTTTTGGCTGTGTTCATCTGTTGTTCATATGTTTGCTTTGGATGTTGTCTCATGTCTACTCTATCTCCATGTTACAAGTCCATGATGAGACATTAAGATAGTGTGGCTGGTGGTCCATTAATTTATATTTTGGGCCAGCAAAAGTGGTCCGACTCGCAGCTCAAACACATTTCCCCATGCAAATTTTATTAGATGGCTAGGCTTTAGGGGACTTCATTGGGCTTCAGTGTTAGGTATACTCTTTGTTAGCGAGGCTAAATTTGGGTGTCCAGGAACTTTGGTCATTCACGGAAATAATGGAAATTATTTGGAAAAGCTGAAGGGGCTGGACCTCATTGTCCATATCAAATCAGATGTGGAGGTCATTAAAACCTGAGTACATTTAAATTGGTCAGACATCATTCCCAGAATAAATTGGAGAGAAGTTGATAACCAAACTCACATTGACAAGGCTTGTTCTAAAGTTAACAGTGTTGTGAGAAAATTAATCATAATTTTAAGGGGTAACGTAATCAGCTACACAACCATTAAAGCCAGTTTTACACAATTCTATAGAGCAGATGGGATGCACTTGTCTACTGTTGGTGTTGCTTATTTTGTAGAGCACATTTTTTCTTCTCTTGATTGGCTTTGAGAGGTCACTTTGGTGGCGGTCATAGGTTCCTGGGGCTTGGGAACCTAGCTGTGGTGGAAAGCAGTTTAATCAGCGGCAATAATGACACATTCAAGTGGCGTGTTGGGCAGGGCCCTCTTAAGACCATCTTGGGCCCCCGGGCACAGCAGTGCACCGGGGCCCCTATATATACAAAAAAATAAAAAATGATTATATATATGGGCCCGTCGGAGGAAGCCAAAAAAAAAAAAACCTGGAAAAAGAAAAGAAGAAAATACTTACCGTGCTGTCAGCTGGCGATCCGGCTCCCTCCATGGTCTCCTCCTCCGTCGCGCTCCGCAATGGATGTCGGGCGGGTGTGATGACGTCATGCCCGACATGCACTGTGAGCGCGACGGAGGAGGAGACCAGGGAGGGAGCCGAAACGCCAGCTGACAGCACGGTAAGTATTTTCTTCTTTTCTTTTTCCAGGTTTTTTTTTTTTGCTTCCTCTGACGGGCCCCCCTGGGCTGCAGGGCCCCCACGCACCTGCCCATTGTGCCCTATGGGAAAAACGGCCCTGGTGTTGGGCACTCTCCCCTAAAAGGGATAGGCAATTAGTCAGTCTGCCCCTTGGGGGAGTTATGGGGCACCGCTTGGTTAGGTGACCCTCAGGTAATGAGCAAAAGTGGGATACAGTAGGGTTTCACCGCCTAAAAGTGTCCCAATATTTAGTTCAAACTTTACAGTTTATGGATATGGCTGGACTGGTTTTGCTTCTGTTTGCCACTATTTAAATTTATTTTAATTTTCAATAACATTTGTGACCTTTCATTTGCCAAACAAGTGTCTTGTGTCATTATTTTATAGTTGTAAGATAGCTTTTGGTAAGTGAAATAATGTTAAAGGTAAAAGTTATCAACAGCTAGACAGTTTAATATAACAGAGAGCAGGAATTGGCCCAAAGAAGCATAAATGCATAATTACATTGACGAAAAAAAATTGAGCTTAACAAGAGTTAACTTAACATTGAGGGGTTAGTAATTAGCCATCCAGTTTTGGGGCTTAGGGAGAGGCTACACTAGTGTAGGCTTATAAGGGTGATAAGTGGCAGTTGGATTTCTCTTGCCTTCTGGAATGTTCCTAGCCCACCCAGGCCCTTTGTTTGTTTTGTTTGTCTGCTGTGTTTGTTGCTCTACTTTTTCTTCCTAAAAGGTTCAGATGGTGGAAAGCAGTCCAATCAGAGGCCATAATGACACATTTGAGTGGTGTGTTGGGTACTCTCCCCTAACAGGGATGGGCAATTAGTTAGACTGCCCCTTGTGGGAGTTATGGGCACCGCTTGGTTGGACGGGCCTCCACAAATAAGTCAAAATGGGGTAGAGTTGGGCTCCACCACCTAAAAGTGTCCCAGTATTTAGTTCAACATTTAGGGTTTATGGATATGGCTGAAGGCTGGTTGGTCTTGCTTCTATTTTCCACCTTTTCAATTAAATTTACTTTTCAATACAATTTGTGAACTTTCATTCGCCAAACAAGTGTCTTGAGCCTTTAGATTATAATGGTAAGATAACTCTTCATAGGTGACAAAATGTTAAAGGTAAAAGTAATCAACCGCTAGGAGCATTATAACTATCATTTGTTAAAAGTTTCCAAATAAATGTTTTATTTGGACAGGGCTTTCTTTATGTTATGGGCAGGGCTTTTCTTTTTCTTGAAATAAATGTATGTTTTTTATATTTGCATTATATAGGCTCAAGTAGGTTATAATAGTACAAAAAAAGAAATAAAGCAAACTCATGATTCTACCCATTTTCATAATTAGTGAATCTCCATATTATACCTTCAAATTTATTCGTAACGTTCTCCTGTTTTTTTTTAAATAACTTTACTAATGAAAGTGTATGCACAGTTATAGTTAAAATAAAATGTATCCTTTCCCCTTTTTAAAACATTTTGGGTTATGTTTACACTGTGTATTTACTTGCAGGACTGTAAGTTAACCAACCAAAAGCACATTTAAGTCTTAACAAAAACAGGACCATCCCCTGCTCATTCACACCTTGCTCTTTAAGGAATTATTTATATGATCACCATTGGGCTGCAATAGTGATTCACTGCATAAAACCCATAAAAACTTAAAAAAAGATTTAATCAGTTGTGTTGTCTTATTTCCAGTGACTCACTTAGAAAGTGTTTTTTCCCTGCTGCTTTTCAAGAGTTCTGATCTGTGTCATTGACCTGTTTCTCCTTCATATCTTTTGCATTATTATTAGTTGCCTGATGAAAATTAAACCAAAGCTACAAAAATCTGCATCCATGTGCAGTTCGATTTTAAGCATCTATCAGTAACAGGAGTTATCTGTACGCAAAACCTCTTGCGTGAATTACCTAAACATAAAACATGCTCTTAAGCTCAATGCAAAAATGTATTTATTTTTAGCGCATTAAGCATCAATAATTGTGAACACACCATAGAGAACACTAAAATAACAACAACTATTTTTATTCCAATTTTTAAAGGATCTCATGTACCGCATCAAACATTGACAGGATATTGATCCTACAAGGCTCCTCTAGGCTACGGGAGTCCTGTAGGACTAACAGTGTCAGTGAATGATGCAGATAGGTGGCCCAAAGCCACATCAACCTCCACCACTGGCTGCTGGACAAAATACTCTGTGTTGATCTGTCCAGGGTGCACGTGTATGCTCCTGGGAATGGATCAGAAGGCCTTACCCAACCCATTTTCTGCACTTGGTTACTTCATCTGGGAGGTGGTTTTGGGATTTATAAAGAACATTTGCAGTATACATCCTTTGAAAGATTAATTTAATTTAACTAGCATTTTGAATACTTAGATTCATAAAATAAAATAAATATGAAATTAATATATTATGCAAATAAGCTGATAAAGGATAGTATATCATGGATTATCCTAATTATAAAATGAACTAAATGCAAAATAAGTATAAAAAGCACAGGCAGAATGGAGGAGTTGAGTGAAGTGAAGGTTTTGCAACCGAAATACGGAAGAGTCACATCGGTGAGGCTTGATTTGTGAGGCAGTGCAGAAACAAGTTTTAACCTTGTATAGTGGGATTATTATAACGATATAAAGGGGTAACACATTTTCAGGGTTTTTGCTTGCCATGTAGAGAGTTCAAGAACCATTTGGTCAACAGCAAATCTGTGCATTATTCATCTGCGCAGAGCTGGCAAGCATCTTGTAAACGGCTGGTTTCCTAATGATGCAACATTCTACATACACAGTGGGCTGTATAATAAAATATAAATAAATAAACAACACAGGCAGTGTACCTTATCCCAAATCTGCAGCCAGCACTAGACAACCTGGGCTGGCTTATACTATTACAGGGAGACCACAAGCATGGGAACCACCTTCTATAGTGTAACCAGGCCGAGGCAGGTCAACACAAGGCCAGAGTCTCTGTGGTGGTTGTTGTAAAAGCAGCATAACACCTCCTTCAGATGCTGAAAAGTGCTGGAGCTATTCCTGACACATTTGGCTGCGGAAGTTGGGTCATTAACAATATTTGGACTCCTGATGTGATGTGAAACCCTCATTGCTCTTGTGTGTGTGGTCACATACCCCACTCACTTTTGCCCTCGTACTCCAGAGGTTCCCATGGTGGTGGGGATCCCCTTTTACTTACCACCTCAGAGGTCAATCCTTGTTGCATCCACTGCGCAACCTCCCTTCTCAGGGATCCAGGACCTCTCCCAGGGCTTGGCTGCAAAGAACATTCTCAGGGAAACCAGAGCCTTAAACATACTCTGGCCCCAAGTGAAGCTCACATAGCTAGCGCTAGTGCTTTAGCACATGGCTATGCTTCACCCACTAACGGTGATGCAGCTGTCCCAAAAATCCCAATTAAAAAAATACCCTAACACATATCATGACTGACTGCTACCAAATTATAAAATCTGGGATTCCCCTGGGCCCTTTACACTGCTAACAATCACACGCATTTTCCCATGCTGGCCGCTTGTGATTGGCTGGTGGTGAAAGAGATTCCCAGTTACTCCCAGTTATAATAATTCTGGCCATTCGCAATGTGCAGAGAAGAAGATTTTATTTTACAGTTGGACTATGATGGTTTAAGAAAGAAGAATACAAGACTTTATTTTTTATTTTATTTAATACAGTGGTGAATAAGGGAGCCATGTGAATTATGTGCATCAACAACCAAAATTACAGCAAAATAATTTTAGCCTTCTTTGCTACGCAGACAGTAGGCAATATAATACTGTAAGGCGGAACACAATATCACTTACTCAGGTGAAACAAAGCAAAATTATCAGCAAGGAAAATAGCAGTTGTGTAAAGAGACATATGGGAGTTACAGCCCAAAAACACTCATTCTGTCACCAATAACATAATTAGGGGATCCTCATCATATACTCAGAGTTCGTAGCACACCATGTATTGGAAGCATTTCCAAAGTTGAGTTTTGAGAGTTTCAGAAAGGATATCTATAAAATTTCCTAAAATATCCAAAAACAGTCTTCATTCTGCAGAGAAGTTTGGATCCAGTCTATATGAAGGACATGGTAAAGCTTTTCCCAAATCATCGAGAAAGAAGGAGGAGTATTCTGGGCCCAGACCAGGAGAATGCTCTTTCTAACAACAGCCGAGATTAAAAGCAACAATTTTTTACAACCCTTCCATACCTTACTTTCTCTTGGGAGAATCCCGAATATAGCCCACTCAGGAGAGAGCAGCAGAAAGTCCACCAGATGTGCATTAACAAACATCTGGACCCAGATGGGTCCAAAACCTCTTAATGAGGGGGCAGTCCCACAGACAGTGTGGTAAGTCCGAACTGGGGAAGGCACATTTTGGATACAGATAAGTCGTAGTTAGCAGTTGTTATGTTCAGAAAACGTTCTGTCCATTTGGACAGTCCTGTTTGGTACCCAGTATAATCATATTGGTAGCGTAAAATAGAATAATGGGGAACAATGGCTTTGCACTGCGGAAAAGGTGCCCATAATACGACATCAAGTGGGTTATCCAAATCATGGATGGATAATTTGTGTAAGACTACACTAATGTAATGTTGATACTGCAAAAAAGCCCCATTATAAGGTCGAATTACTACATATTTGTCTGATGCTTGGACATGGGTCATAGGTCTCCAAGCAGATCTAGCTACCAATAGCCTGTTTGTAATAATACCCTCTCTCTCCTATTCTGAGAAGGGATAGGAAGCCATGCAGTGTTTAAAATCTGGGTTACTGAGCAGCAAAAGGTAAACAGAGGAATAGTGGTTAAAACGGAATTGCATGGTGAAGCTTATGCCAATATCTAAGTGTAGACATCAGCATTGGGTTATGGAGGGCATATTCAGGGATATCTTGATCATGTATGTGCAGAATCTTCAGCATATTAAGATCAAGGAGGGAACTTTCTTAATTTAGGTACACGTATATATTTCAGTATTATGTGACCAATCAAGTAGCACATTTGGCAGCTTGATTATAAAGGGAAACATTAGGCAAATTAATCCCCCAAAGTCCAATTCTTGTTTTTTAATTTTTATTCGCACGTGTTAACAGTAGAGGTAAATGGGAGCACAACAATTCAGGAAATATCATCTTTTTGAGTAAATTCACCCTACCCACATAGGAGGGACACACGCGACCCCAACCCCGCACCCCATGCATGATTTTAACAATCATCCTAGTTATATTTAGCTCATATAAAATATGGATATTCCTCGGGGTATATACCCAGATACGGGATGGTCGATGTGGCCCATTATATGTCAATACCCTTCGGCCAAGACGTTGTGTAGAACCCTCATATAAATAAGATGCAATAGATTTTTCAAAATTAACCATAAAGCCTGAAATGGGTCCAAACTCAGCAATCTTACTCATAAAGGGCCTGTGAGAAACTTCTTGGTTGGAAATATAAATCAAAAGATGGTCGGCAAAAGCCGTCAGTATGATCTCTCTGTTTCCAATCTTAAAACCCTGGAGCAGGCTCCAGTTCTGCAGAACTCTAAGCATGGGGTCCAAATAAAGACCAAATAAAAAAGCAACGGAGAGAGAGATGACACCCCTGATGTGTCCCTCTTGACATCTCCAACTGCCCCTGTGATACCATTGACCAATAAAGATGTGGTGGAATAGAAAAATTTAATTAAATCCTGAAAGTTATTGTCAAAATATCTATGAAGAAGGACCTTATGAAGGTCAGGCCAAGCAACCGAGTTGAATGCTTCCTGACTGTCCAAACTGAGAAGCACGTTGAAAGGGGAGCGGGAGGCAGATGTCACAACTGCAGAGATTGCGACTTGGATACCCTTGACCAAGTGACGGCCACTGATAGCCCCAATTGATGAGCCATCATAAAAGAGGGAAGATTAACCTGTAATTTACTGTCCATTATTTTATCCAGCAATTTAAAGACTAGGTAAAGAAGAGTGATGAGATGATACAAAGTCTCCAGCTGAGAATCTTTGCCTGGCTTAGGAATAAGCACCATATGGGCAGTATTGAATGAAGGGTAGGCCGGGCGCTCTCTATGTACTTTGTGAAACAACTCTAGCAATCTGGGGACCTATTTAATTCTGGGGTAGTGATTTCTTGGATAGTGATTTATTGGGTAGTGATATCTGCCTCCAACATCTCCCTTTGATCCTTCATTAGCAGGGACAGTTTTGCTTCTCTTAATAGCTTAGACATAAGTGGAGTGATAGGTGAAATGCCGTTGTACAATGCTGAATAGTATTATTCAAAGGCATTAACTGTTTTTTCTGAATCAGCGGCAGGTGGGGGAGACTGTGCTGGGTTAGCCAGGAGCTGACCAGCTCTATCTCCCCACCAAAATAATTTATTTTTACTGAATTCTATATGTAATTTGACCTGAGAAGATAAAAAGTTTTCAATTAAATGCTGGCAATTCTGTAAGCGCTGTGAGCTTAGTCTTCGTTGTGGCAGCAACATAACTATCATAAGTATTGACTGATGTCTTGTTAGGAGCCTCATAATTTTTCCTTGTGCATTTGTTAGCCACATCCACAATTATGAGTCCCCTCATAACCGCCTTCAAGGTTTCCCAAAATGACATAGTGTCATCTCAATGGTCAATGTTATCATCAAGGTAATCTGCCCATTTATGTTTGCCGTATTGCCTAAAATGGTCGGAGTTGCACAAATATAATGGAAACCTCCAATGCTGTATTTTCCAGCCTACATAAGGTAGCTGAACTGAGATTGATATCATAGCATGGTCCGAAATCACAATATTCACTATATCTGAATCACGGATCAATGGTATTAAAGTATCCGCAACAAGGACATAGTCTATACTCTAAAAGAACTTATGTATGTTAGAGTAAAAGAGTTAAAAGAGTATGATTATGATCAGTGAGGTTCAATAAATGCCAAAGGTCGAGCCTCCTGCATAGTGTACTAAGCTTAAAAATATGCCCAAGTTCGACAGGATGTGTAGTAGAGGGAGTGTGGGACCTATCCAGTTTTGGGTCTGCAATCAAATGAAAATAATCCCCCTGACTATTAAATTGGGGGTGTCATTTTGTAGTATCAACTAGGAGAGATTTTGAAAAAAATCCTGTTGCGCCTCATTAGGGACATAAATGTTGAGGAAAGTAAATTTAGTATAATTTATTTGAATATGCACTAGTAAATATTGGCCAGTTGGATCCACAATCTTATTCAGAACTGTATATTGTAGCCGGTTTGCAACCACTATAGCTACCCCTCTGGACTTGGTGCTAAAAGGAGCAGAAATGCAGTTTCCAATCCAGCCAGCGTGTAGAGTAAAGTCATTTGCGTGTCTCCAATGGGTCTCTTGCAAGAACACTATATCAATATTAGAGAAATTAAGATACATAATAACTTTCTTGTGTTTCAGGGTAGAGTTGAGACCCCCAATATTTCAAGACGCAAGTGTAAGACACTGAGTGTGAGAGGGAATGAGGGGAACAGACTGTGAGAACTGCTTGGCTAACCTATCTCCTCAAGTGGGTGCGTTAAATGTCGAGCAATGTGGCAAGAGAGGCAAAAGAAGCCCGTTCCACTGGCAATCAGCTTGGCAAAAAAATTGTCAAGCTAAAACCCACATGTCTCCTTAATTGCTATATAAGAACATACATAAAAAATAACAGATGAAAAATGCATTTAGCAAATGGTACATCAAAACATTTTCGAAAATTTTCCTATCTAAATCTAATGGCAAGCGGTGTTTGGGTTAAATGCCAGAAAGTGTGAAACAGATTAATATAAATATAACTTCTGTTCTCAAAAGAGATGAGAGAAAGTTTACGGTGAACAATTAAATAATTGCAGCATGAAACACAACATAGTGCTAACCGTCCCCATAAATCCTAGAGTTTCCAAAGAGATGAGACAATCTCAAGCAGAAAGGTGTCAAGGGAGCTGGCTGATAGGCAACCTGGCAACGATTAGTATGATTAGTAAAACTTTGACATCTATTTACAGAAAGAAAAATGTGCTATGAAGTTTGCTGCACAGCACCGCAGAAAACAATATGAAGGAAACGATACTGAATATAAAAGAAGAAATCACAGACATAGGATTTAGGGAAATAAAAGATGAACCAAAAGAAGGCAAATAAAAAGCTTAAAAAAACATAAGGTGTACCCTGTACCAACATATTAAAATGTGGCAACTATATTTCAGATTGTATGGACTAGCACGGCAGCATGCTTGATCGAACCCAGGAGGGACATCAGCACAGAGTGATTTTAAGCAGTGTCCAAGTTGAGCAAATTGTCATAGTCGCACAGTTACAGAAACTGTTGTGTTCAGTTTCATCATTAATCTTAGTTAAATTAATTTCCCTTTACTCATGTAGATATACCATCATTATATCTGACGAAAGTTCAGAAGGAGAGAAGGAGGGCACATGCACCAATATTTCTATAACCTCCGGTGATGGAAAATATGTGGCCGAAAAGATGGAAAAGTAGAACGAATATTTTAAAGAATTTGAGGGCTAACATAAATGATGTGAAGAAAAAATTCCAGAAAGGAAAGATTATATGGATTTGTTTCTCATGTATGAAACAGTTAGTTTGAAGCCTCTAGCCAGATGTAATGGAAATTGATTGCCAAACAGTGTGCAGAGAGTAGTTAAAACATGGCCATTTTGGTTGCATCGCCCACCAGAAGTCTTCATCCAAGTGTTTATATATTTAATATGATATATGTGTTTTATGATTTTTTTTCTATCACTTGTTCTACCTCTGATGTAATATTTATTTTCTACTTCTCATGATATGCATTTTCATACATGATAGCAGCAAACACCTGCCATTTCCACAATCTTTCTGTCACCTACTACCAGATGTTGTCCTGAAACCTGTGCCACATCACTCCAGACATAAATAATGATTAAATCCTTACAGTATATATGGACTCAACCTCAAATAAGGTTGGGAGAAATGGGTAAAACAGAAAATGGAAAATAACAATACAGGGAGTGTAATTGCCTAAAATCCATTGGTAAGTGCTCCAAAATGGGTTGTCAGGGTGTACATGGATAGCTTTGCCACACTGGTAACATTGATCCCAAGTCATCTCCCCATGTAGCATTTATATAGTGGACTCCAAAAGTAGTTGCAAGTGCAAAAAAAAGTAGTTGCAAACTGCAATCTTACAAAGTAGATACCTTCTGTGGTCATCAAGGCTACCAGAGCATGACGTGCTATTCTCTGGTAATATAGATAATAGCAGCATGCTGAGAGAGATAGGTAATAAAACAACCATTGGTCTATATAGATATAATTCAAATATCTTAAATACCACGTACAATTAGCAAACACTAGTTCATTTTCACTGACTTCTCTTTTACCCTTAATCTTTTCCATTCTTATTTTTTCTTTGTCCTCTGTTCATCACCATCTCTTATAAGGTCATACAAGTGTAATTTAACTAACGCACACTTTCTCCACCTCACTAAGTATTTACTTTCTTGTACCTCCTTGCAGCCTACCCCATTCCTGTCCACAACCCCACTAACTTTCCCTGATAACACCCAAAAAGATCCTTAGCTCTGATGCAACCACTACAGACATCTATTTCCAACACACGAAAGTACTCTACACAGCGCCCTACAAATAGCTATCTTTATTTCTATACTTGCTTCTCTGCACATTCATATCTATGCTCATGGAGGCTGTGATGTTTAACTTGAGGTTAAGAATTATTTGTGGCTGCGCCACCTAAACAGTGGAAATATGGAAAATTTGTGAAATACAGCTTTGACTATATATTATTGAATAATGTATGTATGAATAGTGGATGTGCTTTACTGTTACCTATTACTTATATGTTGCTTTATTTTTTGCACATATTATTGTCCCTATGAGGACCCTCAAGTTTAGGTTCTTATAGTCTTGGCAAATGCATTCAGTGCAGAAATAAATGAAATACAACGTCAGATATAAAAGATAAAAACAAATGACATTTATTCACAAGCACAAATGAAAACAAGTAAAATGTTAATAAATTGTAAGTTTCATTTTAAACTCACATTTCTTAAAATTTTCCTTGTGAAATATTATTATGGATTGAAAAAGTAAAGAAAATAAAATTAAATCAAGTGTCTAAATAAAGATGAATATACAGACATTAATGGTGCTTATAGACTACAAATGAAATCCAGTGCCCTAGGACTGAACCTTATTTGCATAATTACTTAATGGATATATATTGTCTCTAAGAGCCTGGGTTTTGTTAGATAAAACATCTTCATAGAAAAAGGAGAATGAAAATAGGCAGTATTGATAGAGAAATATGTTTAGAGAAAAACTCACGACTAGACCAATTAACTGCTCTAACTAGTATTTATAAAGTTCAATTATCAACAATTTTGGTTTAAATCATAAGCCCTACAAGTTGGTTCACTTAAACAAATAAATACATTGTACAGTATTAGCGTTCAGACCACAAAACCATAAAATGTATGAATATTTTACTTCTATGCCGTGAAATATTAAAACTAAACGTTGCAATTTGGACAGTTGACATCGGTTTGCTGCAGTATCGGAATTAGGAGCAACATAGTTTTAATTCACAACTTGCTACTACTAGAATTTCTGACCTCTGAATTCTGGTCTCACTTTGGTTGTGGGGACATACCTACGTATTTATGGCAGTTAAGTTTTACTCAGCCCTATCAAATGACTACAATCACCCAATGTGGCCCTTGGGCCAAAAAAGGTTGTGCACCCCAATTTTAGATATTAACCTGGCTTATCCTTGCTAAAGCCTACTAGCAGAATGGCTTGTCTGCGACTTTTCAGTGCTGTGGTAATGTTATACACACGAAGATTGCTCAGCCAGTTAGTATCCATAATGGGTACTGGCCAATGTTGAAAATGAGTCTTAATTGATACAGATAAGCTTGTGGAGATTCATTTAACAGAACTTCCCTACATGCAGCATTATCTTGTTAAAAAAGATTGATACACTGTGACATGTGACTGTGACACTGATTCACTGCGGACATGCGGGCATCTCTCTGGTGCCAATGTCCAAATATTATGTGATAAGCAAACATTTCTTTGCATATATCAATGTTCCCTATAAGTGCCAAGATAACAGCACCCCAGAGCATTACGGCAGCATACATTGTTGAAACTCAGCACCACAAAGTCATACCTTTATTTTAATGCAATATATTAATCCTCCGATCAGAGTGAAACAACAGTGATCTTTTTCTTCATAATCAAGGTCCATTGGCAATAATCTGTTTCTGAGCACAAGACATCCGGATATTATGTTTGTGGGACTGCTCAAAACCCAAGCAGTGTTGTTAAAATATACTTATGTTGGCATGTTCCACATGTCATATTCAGAATCACATTCAATCATTTGTCTTTCCATTCTGCCTCTGAATACACACATCTGTAGGTTTTATCTTCTTCACCACTGTCTGAGTAATCATGTACATGGAAAAGCAGGTGCACCTAACAAACTGGATAGACACTATGGGGCTGATTCATCAAGGCGCATACACTGGGCCTGATTCATTAAGGAAAGGAAAGCAAAATAATGAGTTTCTAATAATGAGTTTCACCTGGGCAAAACCATGTTGCATTGGAGGGGGAGGTAAATTTAAAATGTGGGGACAGATTTATAATTGGGGTAGGAAATGTCCTAGATCAACTTCAAATCTCAGTGTAAAAATAAAGCTATCAAGTATTTGTGTGCTACATGAAATATAAACTAATTTGCATCCCTCGAATTGAAACTTAGTTTTGCCAAAGTGCAAAGTTGCCCATTTTTTTGCTTTACTTTTCTTAATGAATCAGGCCCACTGAGCGCAGCGTGCATTTGTTTGAAATCGGCTCTACGTACGCTCGAGTTTGGCACGCCCTTACTGTACATTGACAATGGGTGAACGTCCCTTCCCTGCCCTGTTCCCTCCAAGAAATAGTAGACTGTAGTAAGTCTCGTTTGCATACGAAGATGAATTAACCGTTGCTGCATTTAGTTATGTATGGTCCGGTTCTGGAAATGCGCAGAGTGATTTTGTGTATGATGCACACAAAACATTGATAAAACATTGATTGATGCCCTATAACTCACTATATCTGTCTCTTAAGACTAAAAATAATGTCTTCTTGTAGTGCAGGATACAGGAGTAATGGCAAAGTCCAGGTAACCCAATCATATAGGCATAATCCACTGGTGGTGACTATACGCCAAGGGCAAATTATGTGACTGTTAATGTTTATGTTTTCTATACCATTGCTCATTTTCATTAGGCGGTGTATTCTGAAATTGAGTACATTTGAGTCCATAGACAATTTCTTTTATCCCTCCATGAGGAAAAAGATGCTTCATCTTTTGCTACTTTGTTATGGTTAATGGGAAAAGCACAAGATTGTTAGAGTACTTCAGTATAACAAACAAGTTAAGCTCAATAAAGATCCATCCCAAAGGTTAATTATACAGGGTCCAATCTTCAGACTATTTGACTAATGTCTGTCACTCTCTCCAGACTCCTACCAATCTGCTGTTTTTCTACTGACAGGTACTATGATTTCCACCGTAAACTGGATTTTACTTAAGATATTCCACCGAAAACTAAAAATTCCATCTTGGGTAGAACTATCCTTTAGTTCTGATCATTTATATTATTGCAAGGATTGAGATGTTGAGCTGCCATTTTTCTGTTTAGGAATTATTATTTTTTTCTAAAAATCTAATTTTGCTATGCATATTTATTCCATGCATACTAATATCTTTTCAGATCTTGTGCAGCTAGTAATAAATAATTAATAGTGTAATTAAGTATTTGTTGTACTCTGAAATACAATTAGATGTATCTTATTCTCTCAATCCCTTTTTAAGTAAAGCTTTATTAGAAAATCATTTTTTCATTTGTAAACCACATCTCCAGTTTGTATTGTAATGTTTAATTTTTCTGCTTTTCAATTGTAATCTGTATCTATTTACTACAGTATAAATATAAATTATTAGTCAATAGAGATGTAGCAATAGGGGGCATTTACCCCCAGGCACTGGTCTACATGAAGCAACTGGAAGCCAAGGTGCCCACCACAAGTAGAGCTTGATCTTAGGTGGATGGGGCCCCCACACAACAGGGACCCTCTACAAATTAATTTTCCACTGAGGTGTGTGACAGTGTGGACCATTGGTAAGCCTTCCTATTGGTAAGTGTAGTCACACCCTGACAGTCTGCATGAGAATAAACTGAGCGCAGCTTCACAGAGCAGCCAGCACAAACAACACCTGCTGGGATCTCTCAGACAATCCACTTTACAAGGCATTTAGGACCAAAACTCTACATAGGAGCTCAGGGCACAGCTTGAGAAATACAAGATAGGGAGTGGTGGTATTAAAGTAATTCTATTGTTTTCAAATAAGCATTGCATAGGCGATTGTATGTGTTTCTAGCGCACAAAGTGATTTATTTTAGCAGATGTAAAAAGTAAACAGTTCAATATTTGATTATAATATAATCAACAGTACAGTACAGCCAATACCAAAAGATACATACATACCGCTGCGCTTGCATGTGCTTGCATGCGCTTGCATGCACTTCACTGTGCTCCCACGGGTACCGGTGGACAGTAGTTCACCCTTGAATACTGTGGTCAGAGTAGACTAGAGCTAGTGGGAGCGCAGCTATGATATATATACATTCAGTGTTACAGAGTGAACAATGCAGATGACGTGGCTTGCTTCTACAGGTCCAGACTTTGGGTGGGTCCAGGGTAAACAGGTCATAGGCTAGTTCAAACTAAAGAATCCAAAGGTGGGGGTCATCTCTGCAGGGGATGTGCTCCTTTGTTCCCGCCACGACTCCAGTTACAACTAGTCTATTAGCATTTTATAGTCAGCATCGTATTAAAGGTTTATTCCCTAACATCAATAACTAGAGTATGCAATGTGCGATCTCTTCGCCGAATGCACCGGACAGCTGCTGATGTAAAGGGGATTAATATGATATCAGACATGACACATTTCCTTTAACCTGAACCTTAAATAACACTGAGGTGTACATATAATCATAATATATAAACTAATAATAAACTAAATGCTTGCTCATAAATCACTGTAGAATAGATTCAATATGAATATGAATTATATAAATAACTAAATGTTGTAATGCAAGTGTGTACGTGCGTATTTTACTGTGCGATCGCAGTATGCCACGTGTAGCATGGCATACTGAGCGCAATCAACCAATAAAACAATATTAACCAATATACTTTCGTTCATTCAATTATACGACTTCGACAGTGGGAACAGAGAAAACGGTGATACTGATAGCTGATGGAGAGAGAGCTGGGGCTGACTGAGCTATGAGACAAACCGCTGTGGAGAGAAAGTTGTAAAGAGAGAGATGTGGGGCACAAGAACTGTAAGACAAAGAGCTGGGGGGACAGAAAGAACATAGACAGAGATGGCTCAAATATATTGCATTGCTCCTGTATGCTGTATAGCCTCCTTAAGCCTCCATTATTAGTTCCATATTTTGGAAACAACATCTGAGTTAATTTTTCATGTCCAGACTTCTCTTTTCCTGTGATTCCTATACTGCAATAAACCACGTAATTAATGTGTTTAGTTCTGTTATCTGTGTCTCAGTGAAAAGTGCATTAAAACATTATCTTGAAGATATTTCTCTTTAATTTGTCTTTCCCTTTAATTAGTGCCTTTCATTTTTTTTACTAAATTTAGAAAAATTGTTTACATAATATGATAATAATATCAAATTAAACAATTACTCCCCCCTTATAGATAAACTTTTAAAATGTTATTCCCATTCCCTTCACCCTTGCCTGTGTAATCCCCAGACCCGCTAGTTACCTGTTAGAGAGTGCTAAAGACTGGGAGGGGGAGCCACTAGCAGGGGTCCAATGCTTCCTCTGGCACTGGAATCTACACATCTCAATGCCCATGCTCTATGGGGCAACTGACAGCTACAGCTCCCAGAAGCCCGCACGTGGAGAGGAGAAGCTGAGCGTAGGAAACAGGAGACAGGGAAGGCAGAGGCAGGAAAGCCATTGAGTGAGAGTTACATGGAGGGACACTGTGCAGATTTGTGAGAGGAGAATTATCTGAAGAGAGCATGGAAGTGGGCAGGTAAAAAAAAGTAGAGGAACAAATAATTATGATTGTGGTATAGCACCATATATACTGTACTGTGTTTGCAATTAGGGTGATGGAAAGTTATCAGGATAGTGGGGATTAGCGCTGAAGATCAGGAGCACGGAGAGATATTGGAAGGAAGGGTTTTCAATTACATTGTTATAATTTGAGTGTAAATCTGTTGTTGAGTTTATGACACTACAACTCCTAGTAAACTGTAAACTGTGTATATTAGCTGTTGTCTATTTTAGGTGCAGCCGTCACTGTGAAGAGTGGAGATTTTGTTTGTTCAAATCCACAATGTACAATTCAGAGAGTTCTTTGAAGAATGTCATAAGATCAGCCTCAGGTAACTGTTACAAGTACCTGCTGTTAACAAGACTAGTCATGTGTTCTAGGTTAATTATTTGTGATTTACAGTGATCAGAACAAAAAGAAGTTTACAATCAAAGTGTCTTTACCGCCTCTGCTTCTTGTTTTATTGAGTTATAGAGAACTGTATGTCTGCATCCTATTCAAAACTCAAGATCACAAAAAGCTCACATGAATACAATTATTTACATGAGTGTGTTTAAGTTCATAAGAGCTCCAACCAAGACACACCAGATCATACCACTGCATTGTGTTTAAAATGTGTAGATTGCAATGGGATGTGTACAGTAGGTTATTTTCAGTATATTAGTGTGAGGAAGCTTTATGTGCTAGTAAAGTAAATGCTGTAGGTAGTCTTATCACACTTAAAGCCCTGCTGAGAGTTAGATTTATAACTGATCGAGGTATCTTACTAACAGGGCATTAGCATTATACAGAGAAAGATTCCAGTCTTGCCAAAAGAGTTGCCAAACTAAAAGGGAGAGATAATAGGTTACTAGAAAGGGCTGCCATAATCACAGAGGGGACTGCCAATCCCAGAGGGGATTCTGCCATTGCCAGAAAGTTAACTGTCAGAGAGAGAGTCCAGCTCCATGCCAGAGTTCAAGAGGAAGTCCAGGTTCAGTCCGGAGTTCCAAGGGTAATCCAGTCCAGAGGAAGACCAGGTTCAGTCCGGAGTTCCAAAGGTAATCCAGTCCAGAGGAAGACCAGGTTCAGTCTGTATGTCCAGATGGAGTCCAGGTACGGTCCATAGGGAGTTTGAAACCGTTCCAGTTGCTCACCGTATCCTAATCCATTCCAGTTGTTACATCTGCCTACTTGTACAACTACTTCTACATTATGGCCTATTTTGTAGTGCAATTGAGACTTATCCAGGCCTTTGATATGTATTTTAAGAGCCCAACAGGTTTACAGAACAGACCAGTGTACACGGTACGTGTAAGTAAGCCACTACATACTGTACAGTACCATAGATGGGACTAATCACCTATACTGATGCCCACCTGAGCAAGTGGTCTGACCTTGAACTGTCTTACATTGCCAGAACTACTCCTCCACTCATCTTCTGCACACATTTGTGTATATTTTTGTTCAAGTGGCTACTACCTGCATCATTGCCTTCTTATTAGCCATAAGCACTATTGTAGGAACTAAAAACCCAATCATCATGTTATACATCTTCGAGAGAGAGAGTAGCATTGTTGTTACAAACTGGGTCTCCATGTTATGCTTTATTATTGACTTCATGATCATAGTTGTAGTCACTTATCACATTATCTAACTCAGAGAATGCATTTATACGCCAAGTTTAATCTACGTGTTCTTCATTTTTCCATTTCATCCATGTTTCCTTAAAGAGACATTGATGAGATCAAGGATTGTGCAAGTAGATTTAAATGTAAGTGCTGTTCACTTTAAAATCACAGGAAAGTTGTATGGTATATGAAAATAGTGGGACATTTAACATGGTACTACTAGCAGCCTCATTGTAATGAGTCTTAATTAGTTGTCACTGTTGCTGTTGCTTTATGCCATTGTGATTACTGTGATTGCTGATTTTTTTTCTCTATCATCAATGTTGTTTTTCTTGATTCTTTTACTGCATATTATTATCAAATGTCATTATTGAATGCACTATCGCTATGTTATTGTTCAGTTAATCATTTGCACTAAAATTATACTATTATTGTCTTATCACATGTAAATGTAATGATCACAGTTATCTCAGCCAGTTTTTCTTTGTCAAGGAGAGAAACCTTTTCCTTATTCCTTATTTAATAAGTTACTTGCCTTTTAGTTACCTGGCCATGTAATAAATATGCCAATTGGCTTTTTCCCTTTTTTCTGGTGTGTGTTATCATATTGTGCAGTGCAGGGGCTACACCAGAATTATAGAGGTACATCTCACATGGGGTCCCCTCCTCTAATCTTTTGGGGTTCATAAGTCTGATAGTTCCCTATAATTAATGTTCAGATGTGCAAGTAGGCCAGAATGTGGTTACTATGTCTGCCCCATCTCCTGCTTGCCTCATTGTGCCAATTTAAGCCAATGGAATTCAGGATTCCAAGTCCAATAATATCGCTTTGGGACTTCAAACATCAAAGGTATGCAATGTCATAATGATGAGATCAGGACATGACACTGATATAAGGCTTGACTTGTGAATTTTTTCGAGTCACATGCAAAAAACATCCTGAAAACCTGCCTGCCAGCAAAAAATTATCTAATTCTAAAACCTGCCTCTAAACTAAATAAAGCAGAAGACTTGTTAATGTATGTATGTTCCTAAATCATTTGGTTACATATATAAATTTAACATTTTTATTTTTCCAAATAATAATATTAGAATAAGAGTAATTAATAAATAATAATATCATCATTATTATTATTTGTGAACCAGGCCCTGAGGACCCAATAGAAACAGGGACCCCAGTAACACAGAGGTGGAGGTCCAGGAGGGATGACTCCCATGACTCAGGTTAGGTGAAGCGAGAAGGTGGCGGGTAACATTGCAAAATATACACTGATCTCTTCTCTTTGCAGCTTATTTCAGTGGAATCTTAATTTATTTATTTTTGAAAAACTATACATGTCATCATGGAACACTTAAACAATAAAACCAGAAATCTGGTTATTGAGTATATATTAATAACTTATGGATTCAGAAGGTGTGAAAGGTTATTTTTGCCAGCCCACTTATGATATAGTCAAATTGTTATTGCTTTCAAGATTATTTTTTTTATTTTAGATATTCTATTCATGTTTCTTATCTAGCATAAACACAAAAATATTATAATGCCGCCTTTAAGTTATTATTAGTATGTTTCTTTTCATGTTTTTACTTACATATTTGTATAACAGAATATTCTGCTATACATTACATGATTCAATTTTCACGGTGCATTATTATTTTTATACTAGAACAGGGTTTCCCAAACCCAGTCCTCAGGGCTCCCCAACAGTGCAGATTTTCCAGATCACGTGTGACATAATTAGGACCACCTGTGGATCTGTTACAATGTGTCAGTCAGTAATGAATACACCTGTGCTCCAGCAAGGAGATATGGAAAACCTGCACTGTTAGGGAGCCCTGAGGACTGGGTTTTGGAAACCCTGTACTAGAATAATTCTCCACAGAGCTGTGCATAGTCCTTGCTTTGAATGAGCAGAAAATTGTTCAATTTTCTTTGAATCATATATTGTCCTGTAAAGTCTTCTATCTGCCTTCTGGATTATTTAACAGCAGAGCAGCAGAGCTCTTTCAACTGGGCCACTAGCTCATATTTGCTTGTGATGGTTAACAATAGGTTAATTAGGCATGTAAGGTCTGGGTTATGTGTTGCAGGAGTACAACTATGATACTGCCCGGTCATTTTCCATGGTTCAGATCTTTTATGTGCACTTGTGCAAATGTTTTCATTGTTAGACCTATTAATCTAATGGCTGTCTTCAAGTTGATTACCTCACTTACTTAGATGTAGTTAAAACATTGCTTTTTATATGAAGAAAGGGGCCAAACTAAATAATACAATTAGGGAAATAAAGGTTCACCTGTGTAACACACAGAATTAAGGAACATGATAACAAAACAATTTTATTATATACTTGTTTAACTTTTGAGTACAAAAGAACAAACAATAATAAACCCCCCAAAAAGCACAATACAATATAAAAAAGACAAAAGATAAAGAAATATGACATTTATCTCACTTTAGCCTGGCACTGATCCATGTAGTACAAAATTACTAGTGGCTATACAGTTATGCAACAATTTGATAGGTCAGTCTGAGATTGGAGCTTATCTGGAGGATATCCTATAAATACATATCCATCCCCAAGAATACTAAGCAATTAAATAGCAAACAATTAATGATTGGTATATTGCGTGGTCACTGGGCAGTCATAGAATTTCCCCTAAATTTTCCAAATCCTATCATGGCACCCTCTGTGCATAAAATGTGACTTTCATGAAAGGTAGTATATAATTAATAAGTTTAACCATGTGAACATAGAAGATATAAAAGTAAGACATTCCCAAAAGAAAAATCTTCTGATGCTGCCAGCCCTTTACATCTAGCACACCAAGGGCTAGATTTACTAAGCTACAGGTTTGAAAAAGTGGGGATGTTGCCTATAGCAACCAATCAGATTCTAGCTGTCATTTTGTAAAAAGTAATATATAAATAAAAGTTGGAATCTGATTGGTTGCTATAGGCAACATCCCCAGTTTTTCAAACCTGCAGCTTAGTAAATCTAGCCTCAAATATGCAAATTCGGATTTACCATCTTCAATATGCCATGCACTACCAATATTAACAATATAATTTCCTGGCAAAACGTAGTAATGAATGGGCACACCCAGAGCTGGATTAAGGCTTCGGGGGGCCCGGGGCACTTAAGACAGGGGGCCCCTAAAATCTAAAATTAAGGGCATAGGGACACATCCTGCATTACATCACCTACAGTCCACAGTATGACACTTACAGCTCTCCCAGAGGGCTCGCTTAGGTTGTCTGCATAAGAAAAATCATTGCTTCCACAAACTAAAATACTGTACATTAAAACAATCACCAAAACACCACATTAGAATGGGTATTGACACCACACATTAAAACTAGCAATGATATCACACATTAAAAATATCATTGATAACGTACACTAAAACTAGCAATGATACCGCACGCTAAAACTAGCAATGATACCGCACTTTTAAAATAAAATTTATAATGCACATTAAAACTAGCAATGATACCGCACTTTAAAAATAAAATTTATAATGCACATTAAAACTAGCAATGATACCGCAAATTAAAATACCATTGATAATGCATCATTGGGCATGGCCAGGCCACCCTCCTACAGACAAAAAAAACCTGCATTGTTGTGTACACCATTGAACGGTCACCAAAAATTGGGATTGTCCCACTAGAATCACAACATTTCACAGACGTTGCTGCTCTCTCCTACCTGTTCTTCTCACTTTCACCACCTGTGACTTATAGTGGCTTATCTAGATCCTGGAATGTTAGGGGCCCTATTTGGAAAAAAAAATGGGTACATTTAGAAAATGACAGCCACCCCGGCGTTAAATCAGTACCACCCATGATTAATAATTAGGCCTTACTCCAGCCCCAACATTAAAATAATAGCATTCACATTTAATAAATAAACCTATATCCTTCCCTACAAACAGCCCCAGCAATAAATTAATAGTATTTACATTTTAGAAATATACCTATTTCCCGCAACCGTCACTGCCATTAAATAATTCATAGGCACATTTAATAAAGGGACCTCATTCTCCCCAAACTCACCCCCACATTCAGTAGTGCCCAAGCCACCCCATCTTAAATTAATTAATTGTCCCCACTATTGTGCCTCTCTCCCCCCCCTTTTTCCTCATGTTGTGTCTCTCACCCTTTTTTCTTATACTGTGCCTTTCTCTCCCCTTTTTTCTCATGCTGTGCCTCTCACCCTTTTTCCTTACTGTGCCTCCCTTCTCCCCCTTTTTTCTTACTGTGCCTCTCTTCTCCCCCTTTTTTCCTTACTGTGCCTCTTCTCCCCCTTTTTTCCTTACTGTGCCTCTTCTCCCCCCTTTTCCTTACTGTGCCTCTCTTATCCCCCTTTTTCCTTACTGTGCCTCTCTTCTCCCCCTTTTTCCTACATGGTGTGCTTTTCTTCTCCCCCTTTTTCCTCCATAGTGTGCCTCTCTTCTCCCCCTTTTTCCTTACTGTGCCTCTCTTCTCCCCCTTTTATCCTCAGTAGTGTGCCTCTCTTCTCCCCCTTTTTCCTTACTGTGCCTCTCTTCTCCCCCTTTTTCCTCCATTGTGTGCCTTTCTTCTCCCCCTTTTTCCTCCATAGTGTGCCTTTCTTCTACCCCTTTTTCCTCCATAGTGTGCCTCTCTTCTCCCCCTTTTTCCTTACTGTGCCTCTCTTCTCCCCCTTTTTCCTTACTGTGCCTCTCTTCTCCCCCTTTTTCCTACATGGTGTGCTTTTCTTCTCCCCTTTTTCCTCCATAGTGTGCCTCTCTTCTCCCCCTTTTTCCTTACTGTGCCTCTCTTATCCCCCTTTTTCCTTACTGTGCCTCTCTTCTACCCCTTTTTCCTACATGGTGTGCTTTTCTTCTCCCCCTTTTTCCTCCATAGTGTGCCTCTCTTCTCCCCCTTTTTCCTTACTGTGCCTCTCTTCTCCCCCTTTTATCCTCAGTAGTGTGCCTCTCTTCTACCCCTTTTTCCTCCATACTGTGCCTTTCTGCGTTATTCCCTTTTCTTTTTTTTACTTACCTTTCTTTTAGCTTCTTTCTTCTCTTCTGTCTTCTTGGTCCTCTCCGCGCTGCTCCTCACTGAATGACAGGCGTGCCTTGATGACATCACACCTGTCATTCAGTGTTAACAGTGCAGAGAGGAGGGAGAAGGAGGGACGCCGGCGCAGCGATCAGGTGAGTATATATATATTTTTTTTCTTTTCTTTTTTTTGCTTCCCTGTTCCCCCCACCAACGAAGGAAGCCCTGAACCTGGCCGCCCGCAACCCCCCCCCACCGCCGACGCCGCCATTAAAAAAAATAAAAAAAGAGGAAGAAAAAAAAAAATCATCAGAGGTTATGCGCGCAGCGGCGGGGGGGCCTCGGAGAGAGGGGGGCCCGGGGCACATGCCCCCTGTGCCCCCCCTTAATCCGGCTATGGGCACACCCACAGCAGATGCCAAAATTCTGCTTGAGGCTGCTGTCACCTATGACAATGGTGTGACAGAGCATATTCACTATTATTTCTAGTAACATACTTACATTGGCAGTACTAAACTCTATGTGGTTCTTTTCTTCTATTTCTTCTGCTTGGAATTCCTAGGGACAGTGACAGCTGAGACTCACCAGATTTTGGAACTACACATATGGTTCTAAGAATACTACATAATCTGAGTGCTGAGACATAAAATATAACAGTATTTATTAAAAACAATAATACTAATACACCTAAAATCAATATTCATGTACTAAACACAATTCCTTTAGAAAATGTTGCCATCACAGTTAGAGAAAGTCCGATAATAGTCTCACAAAGTACAATATATGTAACTTATGTGATATTAAAACTTAAAGGATCCTTAATACATTTTGTATACTTGTAAACAAGCATGCATGCTGTTGTTTCATTGATTTATGTGCAATGTGTTAATTGAGCAGCTCTTCCAAGACTATAATGGAGTTCATTATTTTTCTTTGGATATGTTAGTGAATCAACTCTAGCAGGTATATATTGGTATATTATTTCCATAACGTGCCCACATCAGCAGATGGTCTTAAATATACACATATACTTAGCTGAAGAAGATGTCTCCCTAATGTAAGGGGATGGGTCCCAGCTGATTCATGTACAATCGAGAAAAAGGTTGGGAAAACCAACAGTGTAGTATTTGGAACGAGCCTTGAACTAAACTGAATGCATCCGAGTAACGGATTGTTCTCCAATTAGTAATATTATTATTTCACTATCATTCTTTCTCAAACAGCAGATAGAATTAGATCATAAGCTGTAGTGTTATGTCCTATTTTGTTAAACATTTGGTATGCAAATAATAGAGCACAGTAAATACTACACACAGGGGGTATTTTTACTAAACTGCTGGTTTGAAAAAGTGGAGATTTTGCCTATAGCAACCAATCAGATTCTAGTTATCATTTATTTAGTACATTCTACAAAATGACACCTAGCATCTGATTACAGTTGATACAGTTTAGTAAATATACCTGCAGGTGTCATTGTTCTCCTTTTCAGATGGTTTATGGTTTCTCTCTTTTTTTCCTCTCTAGATAACCAATCTTTTTAAGCACCTGCTGTGAACCTATAAATTGATTGAGCAACTTTCATTTCTGTATTGTTGTTTGAGAGGCATGTTTGGTATCAGTAGCTTATGGTGAGTGCTGGTCTTCTGTTGCCATTTTGAGGCTTTTGCTGTAACTCTTGGTAAGTTATCTCTCAATTTAAATGCACATGAATGCATGACCCAATATATAGGGACTCTCGTCAGTTAGGACCATCCTATTAGCAGACATTTGCAAATGTGTGTAACTGGGAATTCTGCATTTTTTATGTGCAAGTAGAAAGGCAGCTCTTTTACTAGTTCATAGCAGAGTGCAGGGGGTTTTTTCTCTTTTTTTCCTTTCTGGATGACCCCACCCTTTCAAGCATCTGCTGTGAACCTATAATTTGATTGAGCAACTTTCATTTGCTCAATCAATTCTTAATAGTGTAAAAATAATACACACAATTGTGCAGGAGCCTAAATCCTGACAACCAGTGTAAAAGTCAAATTTTGATGGTCCTCAGAGTAAGACGGGAAAATGTACACACAGGGCAGGCAAAGCAAAAAAAGGAGTACATTTGCACCTGGGCATTGGCGGGAGGTAAATTTGAAATGTGGGGACAGACTTATTTATTTATACGAGGGTGAGTCAAAAATTATCCGCACTCTTGCTGTAAAATTTATTTTAATCAATTTTTAGAAAAGAGAAATGCATTATTTTTCGACCTAATCTCTCTGCTTTTAAATGCACTTTGTCCATCTGTCAAGGAGCTTTCGTTTTCCCTCATTAAAAAATGTTTTAGGTTGAGCTGTGAGCCACTTCATTTCATGGTAACAAAAGGTGATAGTCCAATGGGGCAAGATCAGGACTATAGGAAGGATGCTTTAACACAGTGATGGCTAACCTGTGACACTCCAGCTGTTTGTGAAACTACAAGTCCCAGCATGCTCTGCCAGCTATCAGCTAGTTATCCACTGGCAAAGCATGCTGGGGCTTGTAGTTTTACAACACCTGGAGAGTCATAGGTAAGCCATCACTGCTTTAACACCTCAGAACAAAGTTTTCGGAGAGTGTCGATTGCATGAGCAGTGGTATGCGGACATGTACTGTCATGTAATAACACAACACCCTTGGATAGCAGTTGTCTGTGTTTTGTTTGAATTTTAGGCTTCAGCTCTTCAGCGAGCATCTCACTGTAATGAGTACTGTTGGTTGTTGAACCTTTTTCCTGATAATGTTGCAATACTGGCCCTTGAGAACCCAGAAAACTGTATGCATCAATTTTCCAGCTGATGGTTGACTTTTGAACTTTTTCTTGATTGGCGATTGAGGATGTTTTCATTACATACTCTGCCAGAAATTATTTTTTTTAAGAAACGTTCATATTCCTTAGATTATTGATCCAAATTTTGTTTACAGATGTCCAAACACTTCTGTTTATGCTCTCTGTGAGTTGTTTCGGCACCCATCTCGCACAAACTTTTCGAAACCCAAGACTGTCATGTATGATTGCATAGGCAGAGCCATGGCTGATTTGCAAATTATTTGTAACATAATTCACTGTCACTCGTTTATCCAACAGAATCAGTTCATGTGCACGTTAAATGATTCCATCAGTCGTGGAAGTGGATGGGTGTCCGGCTCCTTCTTCATGGCTGACAATTGCGCAGCTTTCTTTGAACTTCTCTATCTATTCATACACACTTCTTCACAACAAAACACTTTCTCCATATTGTGCACAAAGTCTTCGATAAATATTGGCAGCAGACACAACCTCAGACCACAGAAAAAAAACGAATCACTGCAAATGACAAGTGGGGAAGCCATTTATTCTTGCACTTCAGTCACAAACGAACTTCCATAACACATTCAAACCTGCACAGCAGTGACTGGGGAGACAAAGACCTAGTACGGAAAGCATTGTCAAAACAGTGTGGCCAACAGACATTTTAATATAAATGGAGTGCGGATAATTTTTGACTCACCCTAGTAGTTGGGGTAGTGTATGTCCTAGTTCAACTTTAAATTTCAGTGTAAAAATAAACCTATTGAGCATTTGTATTCTACATGAAAAATCAGACTGTATTTTCCATACATGCAAAGTAATGAAATAATTTGCACCCCTTGCATTGTAACATGGTTTGTCCAGAAGCAAATTTACTCCTTATTTTTGCTTTACTTTCCTTAATGAATCAGGCCCACATTCTTAGTTCTATTGAAGTTATAGATATATATTGTTCTGAAATACGCAATTGGAAACACTGGGCCTGATTCAATAAGGAAAGTAGGGTAAAAAAATGAGCAAGTTTTCTCCTGGACAAAGAAAGGCATATTACAATACAATTGGTGAAATATTTTTTTTATTTTGTACATAAGTTAAATACTGTCTGTTTTTTCATCTAGCCCACAAACACTTTGTACATTGCATAATTTGTAAATTGAAATTTAAAGTTGATCTAGGACATGCTCTTCCCCGACTTTAAATCTGCCATCACATTTTAAATTTACCTTCCCCTCCAATGCAACATGGTTTTGCCAAGGTGCAAAGTTACTCTTTTTTTTTTTTGCTTTCCTTTCCTTAATGAATCAGGCCCACTGTCATTTTGTTTATGTAAGGATGCACTTGTTTATTTCTGCCTGGCCATTGTGTCAGAATTGCAGAAATAATTACACAAATGCATACAAATTTATCAACATAAATTATATATTATCTCTAGTTTCAATATTGTGCATCTGTAAGGCTATGTTTAATACAAAAAAATGAAAAAAGTAAAACTAGTAATATATAAACATACTGTACATGCACTTACCCATTGGCAAAGCTAATGTAATTTCTCTCTTTCTCTCCGGATGTCTCCAGTGCAGCCTTGAAAGTGATTCAAGGAGGAAAGCTTACAGTCTGATATGGTGGCAATTAAGGTCTGCAGAAAGGAGGAGAAATGTGTTGGTAGGGCCAGTGACAGCGAGGGGGAATGTGGCAGATGGGGTGTCTGGAAGCAGGGATGAAGAGAGTGACAGAGGGGGTGTCTGAAGCAGGGAGGAAGAGTGTGGCAGATGGGGTGTCTATCAGCAAAGAGGGGGAGTGTGGCAGATGTGGTGTCTGGAAGCAGGGAAAAGTGTGGTAAATGGGATGTCTAGCAGTAGGGAGGAGGATTGCGGCAGTTGGGGTGTCTGGCAGTAGGATAGGGGTGTGTGCCATATGGATTGTCTGAAGGCAGGCAGGCGAGAACAAAGATATAAGGAGAGCACCACAATGTACTGCAGTGTTAGAGGGGGATATATAAATATAAGGGAGAGTACCACAATGTTCAGTCTGGGTGGGAGAACATATACATATAAGAGGTAACACACCACAATATACTGCAGCCAGGGGCAGTTTGGGCATAAGGCTTACCGGGTCTTTTCCAGGTAGGCCATTGGCCTCAAGAGGCCTCCCGGAGACCGCCTAAAGTCTTCATTTAATTTACCATTCCATTTTTTCATCACTCATTCATACATGCCAATGTGTGGGCGGAGGGTTGTTTGCAGTCCGGGGCCACTTGGTTTTTAAAGTTATTATAGAAAAAAAAAAGTTGGTTGCTCATCTCCTTTTAGGAGCTGTGCAGTGTATTGCTCAGTACACGGCTCCTACCTCCTCCCTAATGGCCCCTCCTCACGTGCTGTGACTGGATCACCTTCCACTCGGCTGCTGTGTGTCAGCAGCAACACAAAGAAGATTATTCGGATCAGCAACAGGTAAGTGGGGGTGAAGTGAAGGGAGGAATGCGATCAGCAACAGGTCAGAGAGAGAGGGAGGGAGAGGAATAAGCATAATTGAAGAAAGTAACTATTTTGAATAAGGGTGTGAATTATGATGATTGGATTTGATTATGAGGGTGAAGGAGGTTAATGTACCCCTAATAGATAAAATTATGATGAGGGAGGTAATGCGGGAGTTTATTATTATAATCTGGTTACTGATGTTGAATGGAGTTGAAAGAGTTAATGATTTTGAGGAGGGGTTAATTAATGATGATGGGAATGATATTGTGTGGCAGTCACTAGCATGCTTTCTGTATTGTATGGTGGTCACTAGTGTGCTTTCTGTATTGTGGTCCCAAGACTACTCTCTGTATTGAATGGCGGTCACTAACATGCTTTCTGCATTGCATGGCGGTCACTAACATGCTCTCTGTATTGTATGGTGGTCACTAACATACTTTCTGTATTGAATGGCGGTCACTAACATACTTTCTGTATTGTATGGCGGTCACTAACATACTTTCTGTATTGTGATGAAAAGAATGCTCTCTGTGTTGTATGGCAATCAATAGCATACTCTCTATGTTATATTTATATCATCAATACTGACCAAATTATCATTCTAAGCAATATAATACTTGATGTGTCTTGCATGATGTTTTCATTTAATTCAAACAGTAAAAGCATTTATTGAATTGCTGATGCTAGTGTTTACAAGACATTACAGTTAACCACCATGGTTGGGACATCCCAAAGTTTTGCATACAGGTAGGCAGAGGCAATGTGATTTTTTTAATTTTTCTTTTAGACTGATAGGGAGACCTTAGAATCAGTAGGAGATTGACAGGTATGAGACCCCAGTTAGAATGATGTACTGTATATGACAGTGACCAGGCTTTGCAGACACAACTACTATTACATTAATGCTAACCCTGGGAACTCCCTGCTGTTGTATTAAGCTTCACCACTGACTGTAACCAATACGTGTACACCACCAACTTGTGTGCTGAGTCTGCCCACTACATGTTATATTGGCCTGGCCAACCACCAATGTGACAAGGGATAACAATATGCTTATCCCACCTACTTTTGTGTTGGTCCAACCTACAATTGACTTGGTCCTGTCTACATGAGGCCACTTTCAGTTTTTTACAGTGTAAGCTGATAACTTGGAAAAGATATTAAAAAAAAATTCAGGCGTCACTTGGAGAGGGTGGGGGGTACCGGTTGTCCAGAAAACTCCCCATCAAGCATGAAACATGATCTGCCACACAGTATGTTTTTGTTTATCATCTGTTGGCCTGACACTTAGTATTCATTTTCCAGCCTCAGTTGGCTGGGCAGAACCAAACATGTGGGATACAGACCTGCCAGGTGACACAGACAGCGGAGCTTATCAAACTGTGAGATCCGGTCACCTTCACTTTTCACACCTCCTTCCGCCTACTTGCATAATACAGGTCATTGTTCAGGTGAGTACCAAATGCTTAAAGTTATTTGTTTTCTGCAGTTGGTAAGGGTAGTCTGCCTTACCAAACAAGGAGTCAAACGTCTATGTCATCAAAATAGATAGGAACATTTTTTTTTTTTAAAAAAGCCCACTAAATTAATTTCTATTGCCAGTAATAATCCTGACCTGTAGCTAGTTAGTTAGTTAGTGGCAGTGGAAATACAGTTGGATGATTAGGAAGGGGTAGTAGTAGCTGGAAGAGGAAGGAATGTCATTAGTGTCTGGTAAAGGAGGACTACTAGATTGGTACATATGCTATATAACAAAAACTGAGAATAAATGTCAGTTTAATATGTATAATTTACAGGGGAGATTATAGAAGTATGCAAACATATAAAATATTATTTTAAAAGGTTTATGTAGCCACCATTTTAAAAATAAAGGTTATCAAAATTAGGATATACTATTAGGTAACATAATGAAGCTTGTTGCTTATTTCTTTGCAGTAAGGGTGACTGATCCAAATAGTAGCCTAATGCACTGTACACAAGTTACAAGGTACTGCGCGTGAGGCATACATAAGTTAATCAATAGCTCAGTGTTTATGACTGAGCCTCCATGGCTGTAGGGGATGTGTGCACGTAGGTCCTGATTCATTAAGGAAAGTATAGCAAAAAAAAGGAGTACATTTTCTCCTGGACAGACCATGTTACAATGCAAAATAATAAAATAGTTTACACCCCTCCAATGCAACATGGTGTTGCCAAGGTGCAAAGTTGCTCCTTTTTTTAGCTTTACTTTCCTTAATGAATCAGGCCCATAGTCTCTTTTAAATATTGTGTCATATTCCCCCACATTCTATATGCGGCACCATGAGCAATTTTCTGTTTTTCTACACAATGAATTCAGCTGTAGAGCCAATACACATTCACACAAACAGAAGCTGCTAGCTGCTGATTGTCAATGTCATCATCATCATTGCAAAGGATTGCACCAGCCCTCCAGCACCCACAAAAAGTATGCCTTTTGCATCTGCATCTAGGTCTACTTGAGTTGCAATTACCTTAACACACCCTTACTGTACTCGGCCTACGCTTGCACACTCCTCCACCCCCCTGAGGAGTTGAAAGTATAAGATTAGCCAAAATCTGCGGTTATATGCATACTTTTTTTTGTACAATTGCACAGTACGACAATGCGTATCTTACACAAATTCTATGATGAGGGTGGATCTCTGCCACCTCCGGGGACATGGAAAAATCAAATCCTTGTTTTGGTGGGAAACTTCTATGCAACCTCATGGTAAACAGGCAACTTCCTTCCAAAAGCAGCCTGTTTATCTCTTGAATCTCATTTAAATAATCCCATTTCGCTAAACAAAATCTTGTTTTTGCATGTGGGTGCATAATACACTCAGCAAAGAAAACCCCATCCATCCAACTTCTCTCATTAGAAGTTGCAAAATTTTGCACCCCCCCCCACCAGACACCACCATTGTCAAATGAAAATTAAGTGCATTTGCATAGGTGCTGGCATTTGCCCTTTCGGAATTGTTAGTAAGTATCTGTTCATGTGGTGTGAAGTAGGAACTAGGGCAGAGTTTACTTAACTATGTTAAACAAGAAAATACAATTGTATGTACACATTTTGCCATGTTTATAGTGAGGCTTATAACTATGGATAAGCTACTACCTAAACTATATTATGATTGCATAGGTTAAATCAGTGGTTCCCCAAACTGTGCGCCTAGGCTCCCTGAGGTGCCTTGGATATCTCACAGGTGCCTCGGCCAGTGCCAGTGGTAAGCAAGGCGGGGGACTACTTGGTAAATATTTTGGCTTAGGGGTGCCTTGAAAATTTTGTGGAGACCCTAAGGGTGCCTTGAACTGAAAACGTTTGGAATCCACAGGATTAAATGGATAAAGGTTAGTATTATGTGTAACTCTATGTGTAAATGTGACTGAAAAATGTCAGCATGCATTACAAAAAGTATATTACTGTCTTCATTGGGGCTCATTTCACATTTGTTTTAATCATCTGTTGCATTAATCCTTGTTATTCTTGGTGGCTTCTGTGCTGTTTTTGTCCCTTTTTCCATCAACTTCCTTCATTTTTATCTGTCAAATGATCAAAATAGACCAAAACTCTGCCCATATGCAGCTGAAAATAATGCAGACGTCACCAGACCGTACTTTGTACCATTTATTATAGCTATTGTTACTTTTATATTATTATACAACTTTCAAATTAGTGATCTATTTATTGTTTAAACATTTAAACACATGCAGATTAAAAAGTCTTCCCATATCTGCTAAACTTAAAAGGGCACAGGGGAGAACATGTATGTAAACCACAATGACCATTTTATATTTGTGGTACAGGGAGCACTTTTTTACACAGATGCCTATACATCAATTTTCAGGAACCATGGTGGCTTAGTGATTAGCACTTCTGCCTCGCAGTACTGGGGTCGTGAGTTCGATTTCCGACCATGGCCTTACCTGTGTGGAGTTTGTATGTTCTCTCTGTGTTTGCATGTGTTTCCTCCCAGACTCCAAAAACACACTAGTAGGTTAATGGGCTCCTATCAAATTGACACGTGTGTGTGTGTGTGTGTGTGTGTGTGTGTGTTAGGGAATTTAGACTGTAAGCCCCAATGGGGCAGGGACTGATGTGAGTGAGTTCTTTGTACAGCGCTGCAGAATTAGTGGCGCTATATAAATAGCTGCTGATGATGATGATATTATTTCCAAGATGAACTAAACCGGAGTGGAGGTTGCCTAATCAATTTATAGGTTCAATATGTTTACATGGACAAATAATAGATTTAATTGTATATATTCTCTTAAATAAGTAAAAGCTTAAATGAAAACATAAAAAGATTTGTGAAAGTAACTAAACATTTAAGTTGGAAATAATTTTAGCTTTACATAATTTGTATGTCACAGAAAAAACATTGCTTTGTAGTTCTATTCTGTATTACACACCCCAGAATCACAATCAACGTGTGAACCATGGAGTAAAAATAGAATTGAAGCAAATAAAATGGAAGTACTATTATTGTAATGATGATAATAAGAAGCAAAGGGTGACAGGAACAATCTAATGATTCTGTTGGAAGATAAATTCTGAAAAGAAAATTCATCATTATGAGACCAATTATGCAATTTCAGTAAAGACATATATATGTGTTATTAGTTTAATTACAAATCTAAATACATACATTATAACAATAAGGACCGGAACTTAAATAAAAGCACTGAATGGACTGCTTTATTTACTGTATTTTATGAACTAATGTAGATGGAAACAATGTGGAATATTTATGAAATATTAATAACCTAGAGGCTTATTAGGATATTAACACTTGTCACAGCCATATAAAATTAGTTATTACCGCGTCCCCAGTTCCATTGTTAGCACACACAAAAATAATTAAATAACAGGTTTCTTTAAAAAAATATATATATATATATATATATATAAATCATATATAATATCCATTTCCCCCAGCCAAAAAATACCCTATTCATTTTAAAAAAAATCCAAAATTGAAGAAAACTATTTATTTTATCGATAAATAATTTTTCAGTCTTTTTTCTCTGTTAATGCAATACTGAAATATAATGCTGATTATTGGTACATTTGGAATTTGTAATGTATGGGATGACTGTCACAAATGTGTGCTTTAATAAACAAAAAACAAAACAAAAATGGTCCCCCCCCCCCAAAGCAGCACCAGCACTAGCATTGCTAGTCTAAGTTGGTATCTGAGAAATCAGGGAGACAATTGAATATATTGTGAAACTATACAACTGCTTCCATCAACAAGTATAATGTGAGAAATTATATAGGTACCAACAGTAAATCATGCAATTCATTCTCTATTAATAGTTTTATCAATTAGTATGAATACATATAAATTATATATATAATAATGCTCAAAATTACATGATTTTATTTGTTTTTTTTTCAAATTGTCATTTTTGCCAAACTAATACCAAAACACAAGAATGTTTTTGGCAACAAAGTAAAAACATAGAGTGGATTTGGCACAGAGTATCATATGGTATAGACAACAGTCATCATCATCAATGACTATTGTCAATGTGTGTGATGACTATCGTCAATATATGTGAAAAAAAAGAGAAGCACAGGAAAGGGGTGTGACTATGTCATATTGGAGGCTACCCAGGAGGGGGGCGGGGGGGAGGGGTCCAGTGCTTTGGAAGTTCTGGGATATCCCCAGCCCCCTTACCTAAAAATGCCCTTTCAATTCCTTACGCACCTGTTGCTGTTACACGTGTCCACTGTCACCGAATCAGGGCCATCCTAAATCGGGACAGTTAGGAGATGTGGGGTGGCATATTTCTCCTAACAACCACAGCTATGTTTTGCTATCCCTCAGTATTTTTTCATAACATTCACAGTATAGATAAAACACCTGTCACATCTCAAGTGAGCGTAATACACACCCAAGAGTAAGGGTTATCGATAGAAGGGATGGTTCCTGCTTAACAGTGGTGACATTGCAACTGCCCCCCAGTAATACACATAAAAACAATGTTAGAAACAGCAATCTAGGTTTATTGAACTGGATAGGTTTTGAGAACAAAATGATGGATAATGGTAACCTAATCAGTTTTACACATGAAAATAAAATTAAAGGACGTGATAAAATGCAAGTATTTAGACAATGGCCGGAAACTTTGTGCTTTATAGCTTGTAAATGACCATTACAGATATAGGAACGTATATGAAATGAGTTACTAATATAAGACCTAGTTGTCATTTTTTTAGGTGCACCTTAAATATCAATGAATTGTTAGTTCCCTCTAGGTCTTAAGAGGCTGTTGTCACATTTTCTTACAATGACTACTGTTACTTTAAAACTTGAATAAGTTTTGCTTAGTTGGATAATGCCACTGTAGATGGTTGGTAAACTGCTGGGGTGGGGCAATATCCCTACACTGAAAGAGAAAATCATTTAATATTTTTTTTTTTAATTGTCCCTTTCTGTTGTCATCCTAATATGTAATGGGTGATACTATGCTCATTTGACATAACTCTCTTCAGGTACGCTGTACTTCATTTCTCTCCTCCTCCTCTATAGGTTTTGGGTTACTTATTTATGTTTCCACTAACCCCACTAGCAGGCAGGGGCGGATCTAGGAAATTTCTATACCCCGGGCGATATAGGGGGCGCGATTTAGGCCCCGCCCCCTTTCCAATATCTAAGGCTGCCGGCGGCTGCACAGTATGTGCAGGTCCGCTCGGCAGTGACAGTGTGCTGCCCGGCTGCTCTGATTGTGTTTTAAACACAATCAGAGCAGGCGGGCAGCACACTGTCACTGCTGGACGGACCTGCACAGTGTGCAGCTGTCAGCAGCAAGCCCCTGGTAGGGGGGGCGATCTCCCCGATCGCCCCCACCTGGATCCGCCACTGCTAGCAGGGCTCTCACACTGATATCTCTTTGGACTGGGATACACCATGTGTAAAATCACCCAAATTCAATGTCTTCCAACACTTATGGATGTCTCCCATAGAATGCTAAAGCTAAACAACAACTATGGAATAGATATTTACAGTCTCTATATCTCACGTGAATTTCTCTTAGTGTACACCGCTGCTTTCATCATCTGATTTACACTTAAATTATTTCAGCTACTCTCTGTCCTTATCTTGTAGTTGACACAGGCTGTGCCATAACACTCGATTTTTCTCTCTCTGCATCTCTATCTTGCACTCTGGAACTTCACATGTTCCTCTCTCCATTTCTTGGCACTTCTTTCCTGAATGCGCTTTCTCAAAGCTTAATAATATTCTTCTTTGGGCAACACCCTGTTCCAACCACATTTTGCTTATACTACACAGCATAAAATTAAATTACAATGAAGTACAGTACATGCATAGAATTTTCACAAAGTTATAACATTTGGGGGAGGGATCAGTCAGTTCAAAATGGATTGTTTGCCTTTCTTGCGAAGGAATACTATATATAGTAACAAGCTGTTGTTGTGAGTGTTGTAGGCAATTAATCTGATCACCGGTTATGGGGTGTTGAGGCCTCTGTGATATGGGTTTACTAGATCCCTGTGATCAGCGGGCTACCCTGCAAGCCCGTCTCCACTGAAAATCATATTTTTTTGGGTGTTGGGGATGTGCCCCCTTTTATTATGAGTCCCTGCTCTGAACAGAGCACAGTAGTACGGAGCCTACAGGGCATCACTGTGCATGTGCAGGCTCTGGCAAGGGGATGCTAGGGATTCCAGCACCTGTCTTGATGGTGTTTCTGATCAACACAATAAAGTCGAGAGGCACGTTACTTAGCAACTGGTCAGGTATATTTCTGTTTGACTACGCAACAACCAGGGTGCAATTTTCTTGAGCCATAAAAATCCTATGCATACCAGGAAAGTGCTCCAAATATAAGTTTGTGAAAGTCCATGGAAGTTACAGCATGTATCTACAGTATGCACCACCACTTCTGTGTAAAATTCTGTTGAAAATTAAAAAATGACAAGTATCCAAGAAATATTTTGACTCTACTAACTTTACTTTCCAAAGAGACTAATGGCAATTTAATAGCAGCCAATTAACCTACCAGTATGTTTTTTGTAGTGTGGGAGGAAAACCAGGAGCACCCAGTGGAAACCCACAGATACACGGGGAGAACATACAAACTCTACACAGATAAGGCCATGGTTGGGAATCGAACTCATGACTTCAGTCCTGTGAGGCAGAAGTGCTAACCACTAAGCCACCCTGCTGCCCACTTTGTTGGGTCATTCCACATTTTATTTGCAACTTGAACTCAAATCAACAGCTTACTCAAACAAATACAGGGACAAAAACTACTTGTACAACATTAACACCCTAACATTATTAAGCAGTTCCATTCTGCAAAATGAAGATCACATGGATATTCTGCAATCCAAAGCCCAGTGGTGTTAAAAAGCCATAAGACAAGTTCACAGATCCAGAAGGGTAATTTGTAGTAGCCAGAGTTAAACATCCTTCACATAGGCCCATCTTAATGGCACAGCTCAGTATATTGAATCACATGCCATTTAAACATGATCTGATGTGAGTGAGTTCTCTGTACAGCGCTGCAGAATTAGTGGCGCTATATAAATAAATGATGATGATGATTATCTCCATCACTATGCGATCAATATATATGTATGTGTAGGTACTCTAGGATGACCTCCTTAACACAGCATTGAATTATCCTCTACACTACATTCATTATAATCTCAGGTATTAGATTGAGGCATCAGGCTGCTCAGATGAAAGCATTCCACCAATTCACCATAAATTCTTGTACAGGGCTGCTGTCTTGTTGGGGTTGGAACAGAGAAGCCTCGTGATATCCTTAATGGATTTAGGTTTGCATATGTGGGCTAATTATCTTGCATTGAGGGCAAACAATGTATAACTATTACTTGCTTAGCTACAATGGCACTCTGGAGTGGGTATACAAGTGATATTGTTCGGCTCACTCCATTGTCCTCCGCCACATTGCACCCTAGCTACAAATACATATTCCCTGTTCTTCTCACATTCCTAGAAATGACTACTGTCCCTCTCCTGTGAGGATTTTCTCTACTCACTAGAGGGCATATTTAGAGATGGATGCATTTGCCCTCAGAACTGATGTAAGAAAAGATACATGTACATGTAAAAAGAAGTCTATTTAACTAGCATTTGCACCATTCATATATCGGGATTATGAGTGTTTATAAAACGATTCAAATTAGTGTAGAGAAATTGTAGAGGCTGGATAGTATTAGAAGTAAATGCTAAAAATGCATTACCCTATTTGTACACAATATAGTAATGTAATGAAACATCATATACACAAGAGAATATTGTATTGACAGTTATTAATAAATGCTAATGTCACATTTTCAATATAAAATGCAATTAATTATAAATATTAAGTAAATTAAATGCAAACATATGTTGTTTTGCCTTTAAAAAGACAAACAGGAATATACTTTCCTACAGTAGTCCAAATTGAAATGTCAATTAAATAATGTAAATAGATGGCCGCTACATGATATAATATAGCCACAACCATAATGATTTCAGTACCCTCTAGGTCAGTGCACAATCAGTCGATGAGAAGCTGCTAGATAGAGCTGCTGTTAGCATCATCATTGCATTTAACTGCACCAGCCCTCTAGCACCAGTTAGATATACACCTACTAAATGGTGGATTATAAGTGGTGTATGGTCAAGTCTTGTCAACTTTCAGTCTCAGGGGTTGTGTCAATTTTTCAGCAATGTGTTAATTAATATGCGCCTGACATTTTTGTATGTTTTACATTATTTACTTAACCTAGTAATGGGATGATAGGTGAAGGTAGCCAAGTTTCTAGATTAATTGAACTCTAATTACCAGAAAGCTAGATGATACTCATACGCTTCACCAGACAGATGTTTTGTTTCCTACAGACAGCAGACATTCCTGAAAATGTGTTCTGACACTTTTTGTTTGCCAATAGTTCCAGATCTCTTCAAATTGCTTTGATTCATAGAGCAAATGCATATCATGCCACACTTAAAGGCACTAGGCCTAATAGGGCAAGAAGTTGTACCATTCCATGGAGTCAAGGTCGAAGCATTCTTATAAACTGTCAGATAGACCCTCTCCTAACTATAAAACACAGAATTATGCTCCAGGAGATACATCATAGCCAATCAAGCTTAACCAATCTGTTAAGTGCTTCTCCTCTGAGTTACCCATAACCTTAGGTTGGAGGAAAGATACTTTCTATTATTTGGCAATATTGGTGCAACATTAGTGGAATAATATAACATTCACACATAATGGCAATTGTGACAAGGCTCAAAAACAGCCTAACTTTTGCATTACAAGTCTGAGATATACCAGACAAAATAATTAATATATTATTGATGATAGCCCCCTGAACAGATTGACTATCTATTCAATACTATGGTACTATAAAATATACCTGTTATAATAAGGATATTGTTACATCTTTTGTAATAACTGTGTTACAACATGTCAGATAATAAAAAGAGCACAGTGGTTTGCCTCTCCCTTATTATGGGTTCACAGCCCATAATAATCACAGTTTAAAATAACATAATTAACTAAAATTATCTACACTAAGAAAAATCATTATAATAAGTAAATAATAATGAGGGGAGGCCAACATGGGGAAAATGTTTTGCATTCAATAATGCACCATGCAGCTCTGCATTGCAGATTTCGATATCTGTGCATGCAATATAGAGAAGGACACCCAGCAAAGGATTGTGCAAGAGGAAGGGGTGTATGTCAACGGGTGGAGGAGTGTCATGTGGTTGCTCTAAGTAAGGCAGAGTCTCCAATTCATTTAGATGTCATGACTAAATGGTTATGTTGGTACCTAACAGGGAGGATGCAGAATTTTTGCTAAAAGGATTCGAATTGCCCAATTAGGTTCAGTTAGGATAAATGTGTGGTCCATGTCCCATACCACAGTTGCCCAACTTCGCTATATCCCCAATCAGGGTGGTATCTAAGAAAGTCCCATGGGAGCGTCAGTTATTGTTGTGATTAATAAGCATCATTGCAGGGTGGTCTATCAGTCCTTCGAGAAGGCTTTTGAGTTGGTTAAAGGACAAGGGGTTAGAACCTTTATGGTTAAGACTGATGTTGAGTAAGCTTTTCATTACAGTCCCCAGCATTTAGATTTATTCAGATTTATGGGTTTTAAGTTAAAGGAAACTTACTATGTAGATTGTTGTTTTGCCTACAGGTCGTGCAGTTTATTGTAGCTTATTAATAAAGAACACAATTATGTTTTAATTGCTATGTAATTTTTCACAGTCTTGCACTTTGTTAATGTTATGTGACATTCCAATGTACTAAATATAAATGAACATATTAAGACCTTATTAAATACACGTCTAACTTACTTTCACTGCAACTTATAAAACTTATTCTACAATTTTTCTACACTAAGACATACACAAGATTTATTAAATAGTATAAAGTAAATCAACAAAAGTATAATGTGAATTTTTTTCTTTCTTATATAAGGTACACATACATACGTGGCAGCTTCATTGAAAACACTGATTTCAGCTATGTAAATAGTTTCACAACTGTTGGTTGACTTCACTATCCTGTGTGCAAGTGTCATTTTTCAGATTGTCATCACTAGTATTGCACCAGGGTCAAGCATGTGCAAAATAAACACCTGTGCCAGGCGCATTTGATGTTTGCAATATCACGTCCTTACTGTACATTGGGGAACTTTGAAATGCCAATTCATACCTCGTTCAGAGCACTCAGTCATAGGGGTCAATACATCTGCAATACCTACAACTTGCATTAATCGCTAATGCGTGCACCTGTTTTCTAAGCATGTGCATTGCGAAAAATGCAAAATACGCTCAAAACAGCTATATGTGTCCAATTCTGCATGACCCCTTTAGTGTTTTATAGATTTAAATTTACTGAATTTAAGGACATCAAAGACATAACTTGATATATAGATTACTGTAGAGTAGACATAATAACAATACAAATTGCAGTGAATTAAAACCTCCAATGACAGCTCATTGCTGTTTCTACATATGTGCATATAAAGTTTGCAAGGTAGAACTGATAAGTAAAAGCTATTGTACCTATTAAAATGATTGAGGTGAGTGTCAATGCCTATTGGTGGTAACTAAGCAAAGACAGAACCTAAAAAACCCTATAAAGCAATATACTTTTCCTACTTTCTTAAAGACAAAGAAACATTTTCTATTATTGATTATTCTCTTTAATATTTATACCATTGAAATAAAAGAGTTTATGAGAAAACAAGATTTTGTACTGCAAAAAATCTTAAGAGTTTACCAAAGGACACTTTCACTACAAATGTAGATAATAATGCTTTTATAAAAGTGAATAATGACCCAATTATTTATCCATTGAAAAACAAGGTGCATCATGTTTTGATGTCGATATAAAAAATATTCAATACAGCATCCACTCATGTATTTATCATACAGCAAATGGATGCCAGATTCTAACTGGGTCACATACATTGTGTATTTGTATTAATGCACTTGCAAATGTGCTTTTGATGATGTATGTAGAAGATTATAGCTTATGTTATTGTGTAATCAAGCACATTGTATGTTGTTAAAGCTAACATTATAATCTATCATGTATTGTCATTAGTAAATTAGGAATTAATATCCTGAATTAGTTACCTTGCATTCAATCACCATTATTCTTAGGCCATAATCACAATTATATAGCTAATGGGAGTTATTGTTAGATTTGGTTGTATTGTATTCCACCTGTTTATTAAATTGTGTTTTTTTCTTTTCTTTGTGTCTAATTTTATACACTTCTTTTATTTTTAATCTTTATGCTCACAGTTGTTATACTTTGTTACTCTCATGGAGAAAAAACTTTTGCCACATATCCTGTATAATCCTCATGTACTACATGGCTTACATACCTCTCCATTTTACAGACTGCTTAAAAAGGTAACTCAGGATAAAAATAGATTTATATTCAGCAAGACAAACAGAAACGCACTGGTTTGTTGCCATCACCCCCTGTGGTATGGGAGAGCTCACCCAGGTCCATATCTTCATTAACCAAAGTGAGAATAGTGTCTCAGGTGGCACCATCCTTGGTACAGCAGAGACGAGGTACACACCTCACTTCATGGCCCCAAACATGCCTCTGCACATCTTCCCCAGCTTTACAGTCACCAACATTCTCACTTCCAGAGCAAGCAGAGTGACCTACACTGTGAAAGGAGTAGGAACTTTTTCCTCTCCTGCCCCTAGTCCTTTTACCATGATGGTGATCGCACTTGCTTCTGCACTGAATGGTCTGTGTCCAGAGTGTAGGATACAGAAGTAATACACAAAGCTTTTTGTTCCAGTATTAACAACCAACGGAAGGACACATTCAAAAACCACTGTGTTAAACTCTAATACAATAACAGAATGTACAGAGCTATTCCTTTGTACAGTCAGTACTTCTACTAAAAAAGTGCAATGCTGAGTTCTCCTCAAAGCAGAGGCGGAGATAGGATGTTAACTAAACATTCATTTTCAGTTGGAGTCATAATAATTAAGGGTATCTGTTTTTTTTTTTTTTTTTTAAAGCTTCAGTCATATACATCAAGGTGGAGCTGTATTTTAGTGGTGCTAACCATATTTCTGATGGTAGAAATACAGACGGAAATATGACCGATACAAAAATGCCGACAGGCTAAATTTCAACATGAATAAAATCCTGACACAGATAAAATACAAACATTTTTAGATTGCTGACATTGAAAATGCCGATGATCACAATGCCGGCATTAAAATGGCAGGTCCGGAAGCTATACAGTAAACAGTGATAAAAATAAATAAGTAAAGGAGAAAAGAAAGCGAACCCCCCTCCCCAGTCATTTTAACTCTAGTGCTGGTCAGAAGAAAATTGGGGGGGGGGGAGCAAACAGTGTGGGGTCCCCCTGATTCACATCCAACCAGCCATAGGCTTAGACAGTCAGGGCTGGTGACTCTGTAGCAGGGAAAACCACAGCAGGGGGTCCCCTTGAAATGATTCCAACCAACCCCAGGATGGTCATCACACGGCTGGATTCCGTAGGGAGTTTGAGTCCACCAAAAATAAATGTGGGCCCCTTCCATAGTGGTACCCAGCCCCATGCTGACAGCACATTTGGGGTTTTCCCACACCCATAGGTGATGGGTGTGGGGTAATAAAGGGTAAACAAAAACCCTAATACTGCCAGCCTATTGCTGGTTGGAGGAAAATTGGGGAGACAAAAAGTGTGCCAGCCTGGGTTGATGGCACCAAGCAGGTGAATTCCCAGCAGTAGGTCTCCATGCCATGATGCTGACCACCCCCAGGTAGGGTTTTTCTTTCAACATTTGGAATTTTGCAGGCATGCTGGCACTTCTGGTTCTCCAAGTGTCAGCATGCCCTGGCAGCCATGGGTATGCTGGTGCTTGTAGCACTACCAGCAAGACCAGACTGTTCATGGCAGCCTAGAACCTATAGTGTTTCATTCCTTTTTTTTTCTTTTTTAACACTTTCATTACCCCAAACCCACTGCCCAGCCATCTAGTGTGGTCAGCACTAGACTGGATATCCCTAGGTAGGGGGCCCACATTTTTTGCGGTCCCCAACTCTTTTAGGGAATCCAGCCCTATGCTGACCAGCCTGGTGCTGGTTGGCCTCATAGCAGGTGGATCCCCTGCTGTAGTTTCACCTGCTATAGTGCCACCAGCCCCAGCTGGCAAAGCCTAGGGCTGGTTGGAGGAAAATAGGAGGCACCCCATGATTTTTGTCCCCCTGATTTTCCTTCAACTAGCACTAGGCTGCCAGCATTAGGCTTTTCATTAACCCTTTATTACCGCTCACCCACCGCCCAAATAGCACTGTGACATTACCAATGTGAGAGACCTTGTGACTCTTACACTTCCTTATATTATATCACTAATGTCTAGCTAGGTTGATGTGATTAACAAAATATATGAGTTGCATACTGCTATTGTCATATTACAACTGAACACTACTCTGTCTTGTGGCTTTCACACCTGTGTAATTCAACTTACATTTTTTAATACAGTGAGATATTTTGACAAATGGACATCGCTGTGCCTGGACTGAGTAAAACTGTTAAGTTTCAGTATGAAAGAGTAATATTATTAATTTTAATATTATGTAGAAGATTAATTCCACAGAAAACGGAAGCCTTTTATCAATCCACATGTATCTTATATGCTGCAGGGATGTCATACATATGTCTCAATTGTTTACATACACTTGGTTGCAAACACGGTACACTAGCTGAACAAAGATAAGTATGGGCTTAACTTTATTATAAATTTTCTGCATTATTTTTATTTTACAATAATTATTTTGCATTATTCACACACATAACATCATTCCCATGTTGTTGCGTTCTTGTTTCATATATAATTTTATTTTGCTCTCTTATTACCGAATGGTCAGTATTTGCAGGAGTTCAGATGCAGGGTTCGTGTCTACAGGTCATGTGTAAGCTTCTTTTGGAAGTCTGAACCAAAGGTGAGAAACCAGTTTAATCTCCTGTGTTGGGTCATTATGAAAACTCTGAAGATTGTACAGAATGATTTTGAGTCTCTGATAAGTATCCTCACAGCAATACCACCGCTGATTTTTTTTTTGACTGTTACATTTCTATGTATCTGGGTCATTCCAGACCACAGTATCTGTGGTGGCAGGAATGTCACAAAATGCTTTTAGCCTTACACTAAAGCAGATCATAGCAGCATTCTTGACATGCATCAAGCAATGTATTAATTGTATACATTTCTTCCAATAAAACAGCAATTTTACAACTTTGCTCAGTTTCAGAATGTCAGACGGGTATTTGATGCTACACATGTAGCCCTTATGCCAAAAGAGATCAATCTTTCATAAACAGAAACATTAACATTCCATCATTGTACAGGTTACATGTGATGTGTCACTCCTTATCCATAGCCTGACTGTCAAATTTCCTTGTAATACCCATGACTCCTTCATAATGAGGCAATCAGACATATGGTAAAGATTATCTGAGGCAAGGTGAACCAAGGTGGCTAATAGATAAGTGTTTAACAGCACATCTTAACATATCAGTATCACAATACAACATATCAGTATGTAACATTGTTGTTCATATTTTATGTTATACATTTTGTGACTTAGTTAGGACCAATATATATTAATGTAACTAGAGCCGCATTTCTGCAACATAGCTCCATATATGGGTTACAATCTTTCTCTTTTCACAATGGTACAGCATTAGGAGTTGTGTTGTTGTTAAGAAACAAAACATCAAAAATCATGTAGTCCTACATCAGTAGTCCTACCACAAGCAGGTACAGATAACGGACAAATTTATTGAATGTGCCCAATGAGTTTTGCTCTGCCAGGGATGCAAAATCAAACTTTAGTACTTCAGTACTGTATGTTTTTTTCATGTTACACTTAATATCTATGGTTAAGTAAAGTAGCCAACAATCAGATTAGCAACCCACTATAACAAGTCTTAGCCCACAATCATTTTAACATATTAAAACATACCCTACAGTGAGTATTATAATAGATATAGAAAAAATTAAAAAAACTAGAAGGTATTGTCAATATATAAAAAAATATTTATTACAATAGTGCAAATAAAACATAAATTTGTTACATGAAAAAAACCTCTAAATTTACTGTAGTACAAGCAATCTCCACCTAAATCTAATAAATAATGTGCAGTTGTAGCACATCCTTAATCAAAGTCAGTGTCCAAACCTTATTACATTCTCTTTGAAATATTCCATTTCAATATCCACTTTAATCGGGAAATACTGCTGAATATTCCTGTGATGCCAGTATATGATCCAAAGTATATGATCCAAACAATGCAGTGTTTATCCGATAAAGACAACCAGCACTGTCAGACCTCCATACAATCTATGCTTGGTAGATATGTATTAATCACAGTGCTTTGTTGCGATGGCCACTTGTAATCAGAAGCTTCACAGTAAGGACTAGATTTACTAAGCTGCGGGTTTGAAAAAGTGGGGATGTTGCCTATAGCAACCAATCAGATTCTGGTTGTCATTTTGTAGAAAGTACTAAATAAATGAAAGCTATAATCTGATTGGTTGCTATAGGCAACATCCCCACTTTTTCAAACCCGCAGCTTAGTTAATCAAGCCCTAAGTGTTCTTTCACTCTCTGGAATAAAGATACGAGTTATATCCTTCTAGTGCATCTGCTCAACTACTCCAGAAATCCGATATGAGTGGGCCTGTTACTGTACTGGTGAGCAATCAGCTCCTGAATTTCTACAGGCATGCATATGCTGTCTGTAGCTGTTATTAGTCCATAATTATAGATACAAATTAAATAATTTTACCCCATCACCACATCATGATGTGGTGATGGGGGCAAATATTGCACAACATGCTTCATTTTTGCTTTAAATTAAAACCTTCATATTGTGTTCTATTGATCAAATCAACACATTGCAGAGACTGTAATGTGGTCCTTTGTCTAAAAATGTTTTTGGCCTTCTTTAAGGAGGCAGTATATACCCCCTGCTCAGGCCAGGCACTCCCATTAGGCAAGGTTAGGCAATTGCCTAGGGCGCCGGGCTCTGCAGGGCGCCTCGAAATAAAAAAAAAAACGGAAATCCACGGGGAGGAGAGAAGGGAAGGGGCTATGAATCTTACCTGCATGAAGCTGCTCCTCTCAGCTCTGTCTTCTCACCTCCGCTCACTGACAGTGACAGGCCGTGATGATGTCATCATCACGGCCCGACAGTGTCTGTGAGTGGAGGGGAGAAGACAGAGCAGAGAGGAGCAGCTTCATGCAGGTAAGTTAAAGAAAGACATGGGGAGGGGAGCTGAGGGGAGGGAAGCGCAGCGGCGATTTTTAAAGGGGGGGCGGCAATTTTTAAAGGGGGTGGGGCAATTTTTAAAGGTGGGGGCGGCGATTTTCACACTGTGCCTAGGGCGCCAAGGACCCTAGCATCGGCGCTGCCCCTGCAACTGTGACTCCTCACTTGAGCAGTCTAGAGGAGCCTTCATGTATGAAAGTTGTGTGCAACATAATTGCTCTGTGTAAAATTATTTATAACATCACCATTCAGACTGTGGTGCCTATAGAGAAGGTGGTGGTGGTTGTAATACATCTATGGTATTATTGTTAAATCTTGATTGGTTAGAGTTCCCCATAAAGTAGCCTCTGGGTGACAACCAATTCAGTGCACCTGAAGTGATGAAACCGGTTAGGCAGAGACATGGATGATGCTTTTCCAGTGGGCTGATACTACAATTTCACAGAGAGGCTTGGATTGCATCAAGAGACTAAAACAGCTTGGAGATATCAATGTGAAGCTGGTAACTATACCTATCTGACTTTGGATGAAAGAAATTAAGTTTTTATAGCTAAATTTTGGTCAATTGATGTGACTGTCTATGTGTAATTTCAGAGAGTGTCTATTATTTCATTTTTCAGCCCCATAGTGAATGATATAACTTTGTACAAATAGTAAACCCAAGTGCTACAGTATGTTTGTGTCATCAGGTTCACCCAGGGACAAACAATGGAGTACATCCAATTCTTTTGTAAACGTATAGAGCACTGGTCGCTTTTTTGGTTTTTGTTAAATTATCTTACTTTAATATTATTTATTTTATTGTTAGAATAACATTTTTTTGTTAAACAAATCTTCTAGTTTCATTGCACTTATATTCTATTACTTTAACATAATGAACAGATATATTATAGCAGTAAACAGGGTGATAAGTGTTAGATATTTATGGTACAGTTGCAGCACACAAATCATACACAATAAGTTATTAATAAACAAGGGAAATGTTATGTTAAACGTCTTCGTTTTTAATAGTGCAGTTGCAATGTATAGAACAGTTTCTTTACCATGAGCTGGATTTATTGAGAAATACAACAGGAGATCCACTCAGGGCTGGTGTTAGCGTGTCTACACCCCCCCCCCCCCCCCCCTGCAAAAAAAAATAATTTGCGCCCTCCTCTTTTATAAATTATTTGTTCATTCAATAGTGCTTTTTCTTTTAAAACAAATCATACAATAAAATTAATAAGGAGAGTAATACAAATAAGTACATTAAACTGCAAACATGAATAAAGAATAGGTATTCATGGTAGTAAGATTTTACATTTTTGGCAAATTAATTTGGCTGTACCCCCATACTGTGCCTCCTCCATCATACTGTACCCTCTCAATCCTCGCACTCTACCCCCCTTCAACATCACATTGTGTCCCCTTCAGCGTCACACTGTGCCATGGTGCCATCTTTGAAAAAGAGTATACCGCACCAGGTAATACCCAAACCTTTCAAGGGGATAGCCAAAATTATAGTAGGGCATACTCTTTATTGCTAAGCCTCCTGAGGGTGGTGCACCCACACATAAATTAATTAGTAGAAAAACAAAAGACAATGTGTAAAAAGGGCACTCTTGGGAACTATAGTAACATATGAATAGGGTAAACACATAAAATGAAACTTTATTATAGAACATGACAAATAATGGAAATCAAAACCTATAGATATACTGTTAAAATAAGCAGAAGGATACTGCTATAGCTGCGCCTGCCAGCTCTCTAATATATATATATATATATATATATATATATATATATATATATATATATATATATATATATATATATATACACACGTACATTCATCCTTTTGATAAAGTCTTACAGACAAAACGCGTCAAAGATTGTTTTTGAGGTGCACTCGTTTTGACTCATCGGCTGAGGACGCATTGTCACCCGCCTGAGAGGGCTGAGGAATCATATCTCCTGTCGGTATATTGGTGTAAAGGAGCCAGGATCACCGTTGTTTGGCGAGATCTTTACTGGACAGTGGACATTTACAGTGCACAGATAAGCTTGAATTGATTTTATCCAATGTACGGGCATTGATTTGTTGTCTATGGATACAATTTTTATTTTAGAAATTAAATGATGTTTCACTTTTGATAAAAACGCACTACACTTTGGTCTGCTATTTTTTTATCTGAGTTTTAGTTTGGAATACCCTAATCTGCATAAGAAGGATCTGGAGTTCGCAGAGGGAGATTGTCTCAGATAAGCGAAATTATATTATATATCTGGTACGAGGATAATTTGATAATTAGATTTTTTTCTTTTGTTTATATATATATATATATATATATAAAGACTGATACAGTTCCTTACTAAATAGTACATAAAGGGAATAGATCAATACCGTCAATAACAAAGATTAACATCAATGAGTACCTACAATAAAGCAATGCTAAAGTTATCAATCACATTGCAAATATATAATTCACATCTATATTTCAAATTGTTTCATCTCCTTACTAGAGATAAATATATCAGGTGTTTTAATGATTTGATATTTCAATTAAGACACTATGAATAATGTATTCAGAATAAATATAGCAACATCCTCTGGATAAATAGTTAAATCTAAACAGGTAATTGCTATACAACTATACAAGTCCAATTACTAGATAACGATTCCTCTAAAGAGAGAGAAAATAATCTTTTAATTACTTAAGATAAGATCCAATTATTGAATATCATACAGACCTCTATATGCGAAAAGACAGGGTAGTGAGTAATATGTCTCACTGCCTGTATCATATAGCGAGCAGAACACCGATTGAAGGGGTGTCCCCGCTATATAGATCAACTGAGTTAAGCGTGTGTATTCAGGTTTGAATACACACGCTTAACAAAGTTCCCATCTTAACGTGTAAAGGTTGCACTTATTATTTCCCTTCTCTCTGGACAGGCCTTGGCATGGGCCTCACCCCTTTGGGAACGTAATGATCCTCTCTTGCAGAATGGCTCTGCTTTTATTGAAGCCTTCCGCAAGGTGTTCGATGAACGGGGCCGAGTCGCTTCAGATGCTTCAAGCCTTTTGAATCTACGCCAAGGCTCTCAGACGGTGGGTCAATACGCGGTGCAATTCCATACACTATCCTCTATGCTGAAGCGGAATAACGAAGCACTGGTGGCAACTTTCTGGCAAGGCCTGGCGGATCGGGTTAAAGATGAATTGGCTTCTCACGAGCTTCCTTCGGCTCTGGATGCCCTCATCTCTCTGTGTAACAGAATCAATCTACGCTTTCAGGAACACTCCTACGAAAGAGCTTCTAACAGAAGTTTTTCTCCCCATCTTGCTCCCCGCTTCTTGAACCCAGTTCCTCTAGATGAACCTATGCAGTTAGACTGCTTCTGTCTTTCTACTGAGGAAAACTTCATATCTTCACTCGAAATTTGCCTCAACCGCTCTTCATTACCGCCGTGAATGGGAATCGAGTTTCTAATGGATCTGTTTCCCAGATTACTTCCCCGGTTCGACTGATTGTAGAGGTGCTTTTTTCGGAGACTATTGAATTTCTAGTTCAGACTTCATGCACCCCAATTCGGCTTGGAGATTGGCCCAAGTTACTTCATGGGGGTCCCAGTGTTTCAAGAAGTGTCTTTCAAGAGTCAAGCCTGTTAACTCTATTCTTTGATGTATCCTTTCTTCCCAGCCTTAGCTCCCCACACCCTATGCTCAGTTCCGGGATGTCTTTTGCAAAATTTCTTCGGAGTACTCCCTCCTCATCGCCCGTGGGATTGCTCAATCGATTTGGTGCCTGATAAACCCATTCCCAAAGGAAGGATTTACCCTCTCTTGCTGCCTGAGAGTCAAGCCATGTCTCTCTACATCGCTGAAAACCTCAAACGTGGCTTTATCAGAAAATCTTCCTCCCCGGGAGGAACCGGTTTCTTTTTTGTCAAGGAAGAAGATGGGACTCTGCGTCCCTGCATCGATTATCGGCAGTTGAATGCCATTAATATTAAGAATCGGTATCCTCTCCAACTTATCATAGAATTGTTTGATTGGATCAGTGGCTCCAAGATCTTCTCCAAATTGCACCTCGGGGGAGCTTTAATCTTATTTGCATTTGCGAGGGTGACAAATGGAAGACTGCCTTTTGTACTCGCGAGGGACATTTTGAATATCTTGTTATGCCCTTTGGGCTTTGCAATGCCCCGGCAGTCCTTCATCAACAAAGTCTTCCAGGATCTTCATTACACCTCTGTGGTGGTATACTTGGACGACATTTTGATTTTTTTACTTGAGATCTTCTCTCTCACCGCACTCACGTTAAGGAAGTGCTTACCCATCTTCAAGCAAACTGATTGTTCTGCAAGCTTGAAAAATGTGTGTTTGAGGTCTCTTGGATTCCGTTTCTGGGATACATTGTCTTCGGCTCTGGCTTGCAGATGGATCCTGAGAAATTGTCTGCGATTGTTAACTGGCCTAGACCTTTAGGGTTGAAAGCAGTGCAACGCTTCATCGGCTTTGACAACTACTATAGACAATTTATTAGGCAATTTTCCTGTTCTTGTCCAGCCCAACCAGGAGAGGCCTTTCTTCCTCGAAGTGGATGCCTCATCTGTTGGCGTGGGGTTCCTCTCGTCCCTAGGGATTCTTTTCTAGAAATTTTCTCCATCTGGGCACAATTATGGTATTAGGGACAATAAGTTGCTTGCTATCAAATCTGCCTTGGAAGAGTGGCGCCACCTCCTAGAAGGAGCCATCTATCCAGTAACGGTATTTACCGACCACAAGAACCTCACTTACCTGCTAGATGCCCGCTGCCTGATCCGTCGTCAAGCCTGCTGGTCTTCGTTCTTTAGGCTCTTTAATTTGAGAATTACTGATCGCTCTGATGCCCAGAATTTCCGAGCAGACACCTTGTCATGGTCCTTTGATGAATCCGACTTGTTTCCTGTCACCGAACCTCGGCCGATACTCGAGCCCTTCAGCATTGTTGCCATCACTAGATTCGTTCCTAGGACTCCGCCTGCTGATGTTCCTTCCTGGATCCGCATCTTCTTCTTAAAGCTCTTCGCAGGGCTCACTCCTCTAAATTTGCAGGTAATGCTGGTTTAAGGAAGACTATCCCGACATAATTGGTGGCCAAATCTTCGGTTTGATACCCGTGATTTCGTTGCTGCTTGGACAGTCTGTACTCAAAGTAAATCTCCCAGACACCCTGCAGCTGGTTTACTTTCTCCTCTACCTAACCCGGAACGACCATGAGTCAGTCTCTCTATGGATTTCATCTCCGACCTGCCCCTCAGCAATGGTTTCAACACCATTTGGGTGGTTGTGGATAGGTTTTCTAAAATGGCCCACTTCGTTCCATTAAACGATCTACCTTCTGCTCCCAAGCGTGCTCAAGTTTTTATCAAAGAGATCTTCCGTCTCCACGGATGCCCGCGAGAGATCATATCTGACCGCGGAGTTCAATTTGTCTCGTGCTTTTGGAGAGCTGTTTGTAAGGATTGTAAGGAGTCGAACTGAAGCTTTTCTCAGGCTATCATCTTCAGACCAATGGTCAAACAAAACGTGTAAACCAGGTCCTTGAAATATTTCTCCGTCGTTTTTCCTCCAACAATCGGAGTGGAGTAATCTTCTCCCATGGGCTGAATTTGCTCATAATTATCACGTTCTTAGTTCCTCTGGCTTTTCTCCGTTCTACACAGTTTTTGGTTCTCATCCCATTCTACGAGATTTTTCCTCTTCTCAGGCTTCCACAGTTCCTGCTGCATGCTCTCTTGTCCATGATTTTGGTTTTTTGGACTTCTACTAGAGAAAATGTATTGAAATCCTCTCAACAGTATAAACATTCTGGAGATCGCCATCGAAAAATGGTTTCTGTTCTTCGACCTGGGGCTAAAATATGGCTCTCTACTCGGAAGCTCAAACTGTGGGTACCATCCATGAAGCTGGCTCCTCGATTTATTGGTCCCTTTCCGGTAACCCAAGTTATTAATTCCGTTATATATAGACTTCTGCTCCCCTCCTCTCTCAAGGTTCACAACACCTTCCACATTTCTCTGTTGAAACCTCTAGTGCTTAACAAATTTACTCATATCCTCTCCGAGCCCTCCCCCATTCCATCTACGTGCGGTGACAAGTATGAGATCAGTCGCATCCTGAATGTTCGTTGCCTTCGTGGGCACTCCCAGTAACTGGTCCACTGGAAGGGGTTTTGACTCAAAGAAAGATCCTGGGTGAACGATAGGGATCTTCATGCCCCATCTGCCTTTTAAAGAAATTGTCTTCTAAGGATTTTCCTTCTCAGAGAGAGGGAGAGGGTACTGTCAGACGCCGTCCCCGCATTGTCAGGAAGTCAGGAAGTGTCGGGGATGGGCGCCTTCCTGTTCTGTCCCTTCGCCGTGTGCAGAGTCGCTGCGTCCTAGTTGCTCGCTCTGCTTCCTGTTGGCAGTCAGCTGATTCTGACTGCCGGCTCCGCTGCCACCAAGGAGAAAATATAATTCCCTATATAAAGGAGGCTCTGGCACCAGAAGGGTGCCAGAGTATTAAGGTCCTCCTTTGCTCCAGCACTTGTATCTGCATTTCTGCTTCTGACCGTCCTTTGAATTTGACCCGGCTCGCCTGACCCTGTTCTTGGAATCTCTTTGGGTATATTTTGGATCTTCTGGTTTGACCTCAGCTTTTCCTGACTCTGGCTCAGTCTGCTCCTTTGGTTTCCATTTTCCCGCACGGTTCCAACCTGGATACTACAACCCTGCCTATCTCTTCACCTCTGTGGTGGCTACATGGGAGGGCCGCGACCTGCGTGTCTCTGCCTGGGAAATCCAAACTTCCTTGCGGGGGTCACTGGTGAAGACCAGGAGCACGTTTAGACTCCACGCCTCCCGGAGTAGCAGTGCCAATACCAGAGGGTTGGTCCATTCTCACAGCTAGCGTGGCACCCTGCTTCAGACTGTGCCCCCTCCTCATCACATAGTGCCCCCTCCTTCATCACACTGTGACCCCTCCTCATCTCACTGTGCCCCCTTCTTCATACTGTCATCCCTCCTCATCACATTGAGCCCCCTCCACATTCCATTGTGCCCCCGCTATCATCACTGCCCCATTTCTTCATCACATTGTGTACCCTCCATTGCTGTCCCCTTCTTCACATTGCTGACATCTTAATCATCACTGACCCCCTTCTCCTTTATCCCATCATGCAACCTCCATTGCTGTCCCTTTGATCACATTGCTGTCAACTTATTCATCACTTCCCCCACTACCCCTCTCCTCCTTCATCACATTACTGTCACCTTAATCTTCACTGCCCCCCTCCTCCTTCATCACATTGCTGTCAACTTAATCATCACTGAACCCCCTTCTTCATCACATTGCTGACACCTTAACCATCACTGCCACCCCCCTCCTATTTCATGACATTGCTGTCACCTTAATCATCACTGCCCCCCTTCTCCTTCATCACATTGCTGTCACCTTAATCTTCACTGCTTCCCCCTCCTTCATCACATTGCTGTCACCTTAATTATCACTGGCCCCCCTTCTCCTTCATCACATTCCTGTAAACTTAATCATCACTGCCCCCCCTCCTACTTCATCACATTGCTGTCACGTTAATCATCACTGCCCCCCTCCTCCATCCTTACATTGCTACTGTCACTCTCTAGGGTCTGAAAGAACCTGTATGGTCTGCTTGAGCTGAAGCTACCCTCAAAGAAGATCGGAGTCTAACGGAGAGGGAGGTATTCACCCGGGACCCCCGGCAGGGAGTTTGGACTTTGTGGCTCTCTAACCGCAGGTCGCGGTTCTCAAGGAGGGTCACAAGCGAAACCGAGAGGAGAACCAAGTCACAGGAGTAAAAGATGGTTGCTGAGATGTTGCAGGTAGATGAGGCACAGAGGTCATGTGATGGTAGGAGTTCCCTAGGGTCAGGATCATGAGGAAGTGCAATGGTCTCCAGGTAGATAGCGAACAGAAGCACCGATGTGCAGGAGATGGAAACTGGTAGAAACACCCTGCAGCAGGATTAAGCTGTAAAATTTGAGAGCTGAGAACAGGTATTGGTGGTAACACTCTGCAGCAGGATAGTGCTGACACACCAGAGAGCTGGGAGCAGGAGTAGGTGGCAACACTCTGCAACCAGATGACGCTGTAACACGGGAGAGTTGGAAGCAGGTTAAGGTGGTAATATTCTGCAGCAGAATATTCAGAATATTCAGTGGCGCACGCAGGGGGGGTTTCTGAGTCTCCAGTAACCCCCCCTGCGCTAACTAAGTGCCCACCATAGCGGCACTGTCCTATACAGCAGCCGCTGCGCTGTCAAAGAAGCGTCCGCGGTGGGCTCTTCTTTGACAGCGCCGCGGCTGCTGTATAGGACAGCGCTGCCGAAACACCGAAACACGACTAGACATTGACTATAGAGAACTGTATACGAGTACAAATAAGAATCATAATCTCCCATATACCTCAGAATTGCTGGAGATTTTATTGAAGTAGACCCTTGAGATTCTACTGTTGGGCAATACCGTCATAGAGGGTGGGAGAAAATATGATATTTCACCCATGTGCTTTTTTTCTCTTGCCAAATGACTGTCCCAGAAAACTATGATATTAGATATAAAGATCTATTAGCCATCATGGCTGCTTTTCCTGAATGTAGATATCCATTATCTGGTGCTGCATACCGAATCACCATGCTGACAGACCACAGAAATTCAGTTTATCAGGACTGCAAAGAAACTCATCTCGACAAGACAGATAGAGTTTCTGTCTAAATTGTTTCTTCCCAAACAGGATCTCGGAATGGAATGGCTGATGCTCACACTAGATCATATAGTTGACAACAGGGTGAACTAGAAGAAACAATCAGCTCCACTAAGTAGGCAGTAAAACAATAACTCCCAGCACTCACAACTGAACAAAGCTACCTTTATGTTAATTTGGGATATCATCCAGGCCTTCTCCTTAATTTCCCTCAAAATTATTTTGTTCCCTCTGTTACTATTAGGCTGCGATTGCTACAAAATGGCCTTGTGGCCAGGACACTTATGAAAAGACTGTTGTCAAGCACCATAAAGCTGCGCCAGATCTTAAAATTGGCAATGAAATTTGGCTTCTCAAAAACTGACAGTGAGTGTGCCTACCTAAATTAAGCAAAAAATTCAATTAAAAATGATCTTTTACAATTTTGGCACAGGTTAGTCCAGTTGCCTTCTGAATTGAGCTCCCAAACTACATGATGGTTCAACCAGTTTTTTAAGTTTCTCTACTGAAACCAGTGATCCTGAATCCATTCCCTTGTTGTATCTCGCCTCTTCCACACTCTGTTAAAGTTGACGAACATGAGAATTTTTAATGCATTTTTCAAAACCAAATCCAATTTTTAATACAGCAGCAGGGTTACTTCCCGGAAGATAATTCATGGGAGCCAGAAGAAAATTTCCTTGCACCTTGATTGTTTAGATCATTCTGTAGAAACCCAGATCTGTACCATCCAGAGGATGTCATTAAATGGGGGGGAAATACCGTTAGGAATATGATGTGACATTTCCACCTCTTGTTGGATTCCCTACTATTGTGTTTGACCCAGTTTACCTCTGACTACCCGTCTGTGTGCTGACCAAGCTACCTGTGTGTGTGCCAACTGGCTTACATCTGAGTATCTGCTACAACCAGTTTATGTTAGAACAACTCCAAGTTACTACAATACTCTGTTTGAAATGAGCTCTATTGGCCATTGAACAACAGTAAAACACACCAGTATCCTTACACCAGATATCCTTACAGGTGATATTTATATTGATCTTTGAAATGGATTGTGGTAATTTTGGTGGGGATGATAAGGCAGTTTCAGTCGAATCAAGTAATAGTGATGATGACATCCTGGTAGGGTTATGAGGACAGGATGAAATCATCAAAGAAAAAGTCACAGCTGCAAGGAACGCTCCTAAAACAATGCGATCCCTCAACAAAGAAAGAAACAAGAATTTGTTGCACAAAGTAAGATAAGTACTTTCAAATCATCAGCAACATCCATTTGTATCTTGCGTGAAATAGCTTTGACCATGTCCAGGAACAGACATTACACTAATGAACACAATTGCATGCAATTCATGTCTGAACACATTTGGCACTTATGACTCCCTATGAGTGAGAGGTGGAAGAGGGTAGGCAAGGGGCAGACTAACGTAGGCCATGTACAGTAAGGACGTTCTGATACAGATGCAGCTGATTCATGTCCTGTGTTTGTTGTAATGATGCTTGTTTTCACTCCTATATTTTGCATCCACTACAGGATGTAAATACCGACTGATAGTGATAACTGACATGGCATAGTCCTCGAATTATAAAGTACATATATGCATGCCACTAGCTGTCACAGAATCAATGTGTGCAACTAAGATATACTATAAAAACCCATTGTATGTACAGTACGCATTGAAGGGATATTTGTTTATGTAAATAATGTAAAAATATATTTAAAAAAAATATATCTATTCATATAAATTCTTATACTGTTAAAGGTTATCTTATTTTATGATCATGTAAATATTAAAATGCATAGTGTTGATTCCCCCCCCATATGTAAAACCACCTTTGTGTTACCTTACACCATACTTAGAAACCATGAAATAAAGACACGGACACCGACTTAAGTTTGGAAATAAAAAGGTCCTTTTATTTTGTTATTAATTTTTATTTTTATTTTTATTTTATTTTTATTTTATTTTCTATAAACTATTTTATTTATTTTTATTTTCTTTTATTATTTTATTTCTATCAAAATCTATCAAAATTTCTATCAACAATTTCTATCAACAATTTGGACCTTTTTTATATAGGTGGCGAAGAGCAGGGCAGCCAGCTAAACCAACATAAACCAATATTGTGGAAGATCGTCTCTTTTCCACCAACCTGGTTTAAAACCTTATCTATTGGCCGGTACTATCGACTATAAATTAACTCAATACCCTCTGGACTCAAAACTGGTCAAACCCTTTCAAGGCAAAACCTGATACTCCTTACTAGAGCATCAACGAGTCTGATAACGACGAGGGAACCAAGGCTACATTGCCCACTTACGTACCGTATGTTTAACAACCATCTGACTGCCATGCTCTCCCACCACTAACCTTCGTTCCTCGTGACAAGAAGTAAACCTGATATACTTAATACAGGGCGGGTGGGTGGGTATCCGGATCCAGGAAACAGGAAGCTCTCCCTCCTCTGCTGCTGGATATATTCTTTCCACAACCACTCCCACCTTGTTCCAATTGGCTGATTCCGTCCCAGGCTTAACCCCTTGTTGGTAAGTAACATATTCAGCTCACAACACATGCTTTTAAACTCCTTCGGCTTAATGGCCTCTCTCATACTAAAATGCATAGTGTTGATTCCCCCCCCATATGTAAAACCACCTTTGTGTTACCTTACACCATACTTAGAAACCATGAAATAAAGACACGGACACCGACTTAAGTTTGGAAATAAAAAGGTCCTTTTATTTTGTTATTAATTTTTATTTTTATTTTTATTTTATTTTTATTTTATTTTCTATAAACTATTTTATTTATTTTTATTTTCTTTTATTATTTTATTTCTATCAAAATCTATCAAAATTTCTATCAACAATTTCTATCAACAATTTGGACCTTTTTTATATAGGTGGCGAAGAGCAGGGCAGCCAGCTAAACCAACATAAACCAATATTGTGGAAGATCGTCTCTTTTCCACCAACCTGGTTTAAAACCTTATCTATTGGCCGGTACTATCGACTATAAATTAACTCAATACCCTCTGGACTCAAAACTGGTCAAACCCTTTCAAGGCAAAACCTGATACTCCTTACTAGAGCATCAACGAGTCTGATAACGACGAGGGAACCAAGGCTACATTGCCCACTTACGTACCGTATGTTTAACAACCATCTGACTGCCATGCTCTCCCACCACCGCCGTGTGTTCTTATGGACCACGCGGCCCGCCACCTAAAGAAAAAACTAAACCCCTCAACTCCGAAAAAATACTTTCTATAAATAAAACCATTCCTTCTGCCGACAAATGCACCCCATCCGCTCTGAAAAGATGTCTCCTGTCCACCGTTAACCCAGGATGACTTATCACTACCCCTTGCATGCTTTTAACGTTCTGCCTAGCGTACCCGTTAATCTTTTTAACCACCCTTATCAATGTGGCCGGGGGAATAGATGACCTCCAAGACAACCGGGGAATAATATTAGACCAACAAAACTTTATTGAAGGCCATCGGGCGTGTATCTGTGCAAGACCCTCACGAATGTTTATGATTAAATCTAGGGATTTTCCTCTACCCACGTCATTACCTCCCAGATGAATCACAACTATATCGGGGGTACCGTGCTCCTCCATTTCCTTACACAATGTGGGAATCAACTCCGCCCATAACATGCCCCTCTTGCCCAACCACCTGATGTCAACTGGGTGTTTAAAACCGCACCGCCTATCCGCTAATCTGTGCTTTGCTGCCCAAAAAACAAACGAATGCCCCACGACCCATATTCGCGTCGTCGTCACCGTGGAACCTAGGACAAAATAAATATTCTCATCAGATCATACCCATATCTAAAGAACCATAACGACTACCACAAAACGTGTTCTAATTCTGCAGCCTTCTTGCTGGAAATAGCCCCTCCTTACCAGAGGGGCCACCCCCGTTTACTTGAAGTATTTGCCACGGAAGAAAACTTTTCATTAGCTACACCTTTATTCCCCATATGAGGGACACCTGTTCCACTTTTTTAATATTTACTTATTTATTTTTATTTAATTTTATTTATTCTCAAAACTAATTTATTCTAACTCTTAAACAAATGAAAAGGAAAGTTGGTAACCCACATGAAGGTAAAAAACCCCTTATAACCCTGGGAGGCACACACACTAATCAGGCCTTGCCAAGGAAACAAGGGGAGAAAATCCCCTCACGCCCCCGTTCAACACAGCGAGCAGCACAGCCCTGGGTCACCAAGTGATAGAGGAGAAAAAGATAAGATGAAAGCGATAGAGAAAATTGAAGACTTGAGGAGATGCAAGACTGTGCAGTAAGAGCCCTTTCAAGGCTCCTTATAAGGCCGGATGTATTTCTTATATGCCTGTGACCTCCATCTCCCTAGCGCTTGAATCTCGGGGACAGATGCACCCCCAACTGCAGCGGCAGTGGCAGCCCCTATCCTGAAAGAATGAGTACCATAGTCTGCAGGATTTAGACCTATTTCCCCTATCGCCCGTTTCAACAAGGCGTTAAACTGAAATTTAGTTAACGGTGTCTTGTCCATATGAGTTAACCACACACCCTCCCCCGTGGGCCGGAGACTAGCGTATTTATGGGCCATTATGACTGGGCATATAACTGCTCCCTGCTGTTCTGTCATTGTCAACCAATGACCTCGGCCTAACTGGTCCGTTTTTGACTTAACTATCTTGCAGCGCATAACGTTAGGTTGTAAAATCACGTTTCTAGACAGTAAAGCCCCCCCTACGTCATTCTTGGATCTGGCTACTAGCTCGCTAATTCTGAAAGCACCGTGATACGCTACTGAGAAAGCTAACCCGAACAGCAAAGCCTCATAATCATCCATAGCTAGCTTCTGCAAAACCTCGACCAGCCTAGCTAAAATTTGGCCGTCAATAGGCCGGCGAGTGTCACTCTTCATCGGCTGCATTCTAGACCAACCTTTCAAAGCCTTTGATATAATAAATGATTTTGTGGGATCTTGTGTACCATTAAGCCTAGCCATGAATGAAATACCGGCTAAGAGAGACCCCATTCTCGCTTTAGATACCCCTTCGTTATACTGGTTCCACATAAAGCCCGTAATAGAGGGAATCTGACCTGAGATGCTGCTGTTGAAAGACGCCTGGTAACCCAACCAACGTTCCCATGCCCCTTGATAACACCTTCTAGTCGCAGGAGCCAAGGACGCCTCCGCTAGCCACTTTATACCTATCGTATCATCTGCCAAACAGAAGGGGGACACTGTAAGCCCGTTACACGGGCATGCGGGGCCAGAGACCTAAAACGTTGCCAGTCAAAACGAGAAAGAGAGTCTGCTATCTGGTTATCTACACCAGGAACGTGCCGTGCTCGAAAACTAATATCACACTCTAGGCATCTCAATACCAAGACTCGTAACAAGTTAATCGCCGGGCGTGATGAGGCACTCTGCTTGTTAATAGCCTGGACCACACCCAGGTTATCACACCAAAATACCACACTCCTTCCGCGCAACTGATCAGACCACAACTCTAAAGCCACTATTATGGGAAACAACTCCAAAGTTATCAAGTTCCGGACCAACCCCTCATCCTCCCATGACTGCGGCCAAGGGGCCGCACACCACTCTCCCTGGAAAAAAGCACCAAAACCTTTTGAGCCAGATGCGTCTGTATGTAAGTCCAAGGATGTACTGGATACTGGGGGTGTTGGCCATACTCGTATACCGTTGAAAAATGCCAGAAACCGTTTCCATACAACCAAATCCTCCCTAATTTCCTCTGACAGCCGTACTTGGGAATGGGGACTACGGCAACCCGACGTTGCTAGTTGCAATTTTCTACAAAACACTCGGCCCATAGGTATCACCCGACAAGCAAAATTGAAGGATCCTAACAGAGATTGAACCTTCCGTAAGGAGCAGGACGAGGACGACATAACTTCATCAATCAGTGACTGTAATTTAACAATTTTATCAGGGGGTAAACGACAACAACCTTCTATTGTGTCAATTTCTATGCCTAAAAAGGCCAAGCATGTGGCTGGGCCCTCTGTTTTGTCTGCAGCTATTGGTACGCCCATCACCCGGAATAGCGCTTGTGCCGAAAACAAAATGTCTTTACAACAAGGGGAATTGGCTGGGCCTATAAACAGGAAGTCATCCAGATAATGAGCTATTCCGCGGTGTCCAGTTCCCGCCCCGACACACCAGTGTAGGAAGGAACTAAAAGCCTCAAAATATGCGCATGAAACCGAGCAGCCCATTGGCAGGCATAGATCCACATAGTACTCGTTACTAATTTTAAAACCCATAAATTTAAAGGACTCGGGATGCAAAGGGAGGAGGCGAAAAGCGGATTCTATGTCCAATTTAGCCATCATCGCTCCCTTGCCAAACTCCCTAACTAAAGTTAAAGCATCATCGAAAGACTGGTACACCACTGAGCTAATTGTAGGGTCAATCGCATCATTAACCGAGTTGCCCGCTGGGTGAGACAAATGCTGAATTAATCTAAATTTTCCCGGGGCCTTTTTTGGTACTATCCCGACCGGGGAAATGACTAAATCCTGAATGGGGGGGGATGAAAAGGGGCCCGCCATACGTCCCAGTCTTATCTCCTTACCAACCTTCTCTGCCAGAATGTCAGGGTGTAAATATGCGGAACGAAGGTTCCTGGCGGCGGTACCCGTCACCCCACTGTCAATGGGGAGGCGGAAACCGAGGCGAAAACCCTCTCTAAGGAAAGAGGCCTGGGCCGCATCCGGATAAAGAGCTAGCCACCTACAAAGGATAGGGAATATAATGGGAGACACCGCCTTAGATAGCGCTCCCTGCCCCTCCCCGCCCCCTACCGACGCCAACGGTGCCCCTAGGGCAGTCTTTGAGGGGATGACTTCCTCTACAATTGGAGCAGGCGTGTCTGTAACGGCATGCCTCCCCTCTCCCGCATGAGGAGTTGTTAAAAGCAAAGCACCGATTCCTTGAGGACAGGGGAGCACCACGTCTCCCCCCGTACTGAAACCTAGCTGACTGTGGGGGGCCGTACCCCATGTGTACGCCTCCCATCTGGGCTCTGTTCAATCTCATCCAGATTTCTACGTCCTTATAGGCCAGGGGCATATAATGCTGGCCGTGAACTTTCTCTCGGAAAAGCTTATCATACAACCTCCAGGTCCCGGGGCGTTCACAACTATGCATTTCGTTAATTAAATGGAGATATTTCCAAACGTCTATAATTGCATCTGGTCTCGTTTCCAAATAGCAGGCCGAGAAAACACAGTACCCCGTTAGCCAGTTAGAAAAATTTCTATACGCATCCTCACCAACTCCACCTCTTGCGCACGCGGCCGCCAACTCTTTCTGTGTGTCCGCTGTCAGCTCAAATATGTCAACATAATACCCTCTCTTAATCTTATATCTCATGCTGCGTCTAATGCCTATCGACAATGCTGTGTTCTCACACTTCACTAGCGGGCCTCCTGTCGGTGTGGAAGAGGTGGTATCTAACCTGTCCCTGCTCTTCCTCTTAGCTCCCCCAAAATGAGTGTTAAGTATTTTAATCAGCTTGCGCTGACCCTGCCTAGGGGAAGATGAAGCTGACTCTGCACTGGTAGTTGAAATGCTAGAATCAGACATGTATTGTGTATTGCATATAGTAGAGCCCTCATACTCACCGGATGCTCCCAGTGCCTCCTGCTGAACGGCCCCCGGTACGTCCTCATCATCCGATCCACTCTGCCGAGCCTCTTGCTGCGTTGCTGCCTGCACCGACTCTTCTCCCCGCAGCTGAAGACTCGTTGCCCCGCCCTCGTCCACCTGAGTCCCTGCGGAGGACAGCTGCACCTGTGTCGCTGGATGAGAAGACACGTTAGCATGCGGGGAGGACAAACTGTGTGAAACGTGAGGTGTGACCTCTGCCGGGGTGACTAAGGGAGAAGCATTCGAGAGATGACCGTGGAAACCAGCGGGAGGAGGGACCCTTTGACTACGGTCCCGTAGCTGTTCAGGTGGGGGGAGCTGAGGATCCTTACTAGAACACACAGCATAATTATAAAAGGAGGGTCTAGGGTACACGTGAAGGTACTGACCCGACAAGGAAGGATAGGGGGCCGACCACTCACTTCCCCCATCTAGAACGGGCCTAAAATCTTTGGGGGGGTATGGCAGAAACCCTTGGGTGCTAGTGTTGGCAGACCCGGGCTGGTTAAATGGTGCAGGTGTAAAAGACCAGCTGCCAGCTGGGACTGAAGGGCCGGAAGACCGATTTACAGAAGGGACTACGGGGGGGGGCCTGATGTGAAATTGCTCCCCAGTTATTAGAAAAACTGACCGGGGCTGGCCCCAACAGCCCGGGGGCCTGGTTGGATGATATACCGGCCCTACCCGAGGATTCCAAGGAAAACAGTAGGGGGGATGAGGTGGGAGGGGGGCTGTCCCTGGAAAGGGGAAAAGGGAGGAGGGGGGGGGTACCGCCCGCTAATGCCCCATGGAATGCTGGCAACAGGGGGAGGATATCCTGATGCATATTGATAAGGGGCTGAGCCCCGGGAAGACCGGGAACCTGGTGGCTGTGGAGGGATGGGGAAACGGGAGGGGGGTCAAATATAATGGGGCCCAGGCCCCTATAGGGAGATGGGAGCCCCTGGGGACAGGCAGGGGGGGCTGTCACCTCTGCCCCCACTGCATTATAGACTGTGGACCCCACATCCCTGAGCCCAGCAGCAGGGGCTGGCTGAGGGAACCAGGGCCGGAAGTGACCTGGCGCCGCGGGCGCCGGGGAAGGAGATCCCCTGCCTCTAGCGCGAGCTGCTCCTGTCCTCCTGGAGCCAGCGCCGGTGACAAGCGGCCTAGCCGCCCGCTCCGGCACCTTAGCCCTCCTAGGCCGCCTGATGCCAGCCCCGCGAGGACCCCTCGCGGCAGCGGCATCGCTGGAAGCACGCCCCGCCCCCCGCCCAGACCCGCCGGACGGACCCGGCATAACACGCTTGGTTGAAGAGGGGGGGGGAGCGGCAGCCCGGGAAACGGGGGCAGGAGCCTCCGTGGAAGCCACGGAACGGGGAGGGGGAGGAGGAGGAGGGGAAAACCTGGAGGGGACAGACCTGGAACGGCGGGGCCGAGTGGATGACATGGCGCGGAGGGGGGGGGGTGGAAGAACAAGGACTGAAAAAAGGGGAAGAAGAAGGAGATATATATAAAGAACAAAAGGAAGAGAAAGAAAGGAGATGGAGAAAAACGAGGGAAATATAATAGAAGACAAGACAGAAAATACAATATAACAGAACTACTTAGCCTGATGCTGCCAGGTATCCGGATCCAGGAAACAGGAAGCTCTCCCTCCTCTGCTGCTGGATATATTCTTTCCACAACCACTCCCACCTTGTTCCAATTGGCTGATTCCGTCCCAGGCTTAACCCCTTGTTGGTAAGTAACATATTCAGCTCACAACACATGCTTTTAAACTCCTTCGGCTTAATGGCCTCTCTCATACTTTTATGCGTTCTGATGTAACCTCTTATTGTACAGACGCATGTGTGTGTATACTGCAGTTTGTTCTATGTGTAGGTAAGTACTGTTTAGGTCAGGGGTGTCCAACCTTTAGCTTCCCTGGGCCACATTGGAAGACGACGAGTTGGTTTGGGCCGCACATAAAATACACTAACACTAACGATAGCTGATCATCGAAAAAACCATAGAAAACATAGTTAACATATTAAACTTACTTGGAAATCAAGTTAGTAAGAGTTAGGAAACCTGTTGCAGAATCATGATTAAAGTAGTAGTCCCATTACCAGCTACAATTGAACTTACCTGCATCTGTCCCTTAGTGGGGTTCGGGGAATTAAATGGCAAAAACTTTTTTTTCCTCTCTTTCTGCACCCATGAATCATTTTTTTTATTGACCAGTTTGAAATGGTCACCTATATAGGTAGCATCAGGAGGACTAATAGAAATATACAGAGATTTAAAGATAGGGTGGCGGGAAAAATGGCTCATGAAGCAGCCTCCGATGAGTGTAACAGTGGGTGATATTTTCACCCTACTCAGCACTGCACATTTAAAATGGTTTAAAATATTAAAAATGCAATTATCTCTTAATATTTATATTAGATACATACAGAGAACACAGCTAGTTCATAATTGCATGGTGCAGAAAGTCCAAATTCAGAGTAACAACAATAAAATACTGGATAATCTTTCACTGCTTCTGATAGTTCGCGTGGGTGACTCCTCTGTGCTGCACTACGCAATGGATGTCGGGTGTGATGACGTCACCCCCGACATTCACTGCGAGCGCCACACGGAGGAGGAGACCAGGGAGGGAGGCGGAGCGCCAGCTGACGTGACCGCAAGGTAAGTACTTTCTTTTTTTTTTTTTGCAGGATTTTTTTTTTTTCAGCGCTGCCCCCTTGCCACAACCAAAACTCCTGCTGGGCCACATTTACAGGCATGCTGGGCCGCATGGTTTAGGTAGACCATACTTACACCCAGGACCCCAAACTGAAACTGACTTGAGTGGATGTGTCAAGAAGAAATCCTGGAAAAGGTGAGACGAGTCTAACTGAGAGATATAACATCCCTCTTCCTTCCAGGTACAGGGTGGGGTCTGGAGTCACACGGCTATAGCTACATAAATCCATGGCAATAAAATTTGAGCATATGCGCATGTATTTATCAAAAAAAGCCATTTAATAAAAATATATGTTAGAGAAATTTGTTACTTACAGTTTTATTAATATATCAGCATTGAAAAATGAAGCCAGGAAAGAGCATATTTGGGTTTTGTGGACTAGTGTTATTGAATCCATTCATCTCAATGAATACATCAGCAAACTGCGTCATTATTATTTTCCTCAATATTTTATACATGATCATAAAAATTTGAGACTGACGTTGGAATAATATAGTCAAAAATGAAGCCTAGATGCTGAATGCATCATTGTTTCCATCAACCAGTGCAGAGAAATGGAAATTCAGGGAAGCTTGTAGTCTTGCAGTGAATCGGTTAGCAAGCAGGTTTAATACAGATTGTATTAGAGTATTCTGCTTTGAAATCCATCACACTGACTGTGGTCTTGCAAATCTAGAGTCATGAAAATATACAGGAAAAGATGATTTGCTGCTACTTAAAAATAAACCTGTTCTTTATCAATCTTTACTATTTTTTTTCCAAAGAAAACACACAAAACAAATATTAACCCCTGTAGCTTCTGCCTAGTCATGAATGACTGACTAACATACCATCACTTTGCCTCATAGGGAACTCACTGAAATTGTCTCATTTGCATTATCAGTAGGGATTTTCCCTCACACTAGTGTTTTGGTTTTGGTTTTGGATCTGAATTAACTTTGTATTTTGGTTTAGGTAAAACCGCCCTCACGTGTTTGTTTTGGATCTGTATTTTTTTGAAAAATTGCTAAAATATGCAAAAATTACATAATTTGTCTCTTTTTGTTCCTACATTATTATTACCCTCAATACCAATAATATCAGTCATTTCCAGTCAATTTTGAACACCTCAAAGGTCACAATATTATTTTCATCCAGTTTCGGCCAAAAACTGCAGCGAGATTGCTGAATACTAAGCAACAAAGCAACGGCACAAACACACGGCAGTGTGTATTAAACATTGTCACACAGCAGTGCCAGAAAAGAAATGTGGTGCAAGATGGGCTTGTTCTTGGGCCCTCGTACCCACCCTTATGTTGGATTGACATAATATGATTGATGGGCAGCAGACTAGACAAGGTTATTAAGTCAAAAATATAATGACATTGACAATATATTTAGGACAACAATTGAAATGTAGACAGTATTTCTTAGGTTGACAATTCAAATATAGACAGTAGTATCCCTAGCACTATCCTTGTCTCTACATCTGTCCATAGCCCTGTCCCTGTCCCTATCCCTACACCTGTCCCTAACCCTGTCCTTGTCCCTATCCCTAGTCCTGCCCTATCCCTAGACATGTCCCTATCCCTAACCCTGGCCCTAGACCTGTCCCTTTCCCTATCCCTAGACTTGTCCTTAAGCCTGTCCTTAACCATATCCCTAACCCTATAATAATGCTGTCCACATTTGAATAGTTTACCTAATCATACTGTCCACCATGTGAATTGGCAACCTAATAATACTGTTGACACCTGAATTGTCTACTGTTACACAAGCTGATAGACAAAGGACAAAATGTCAAACAGTGCAAGATGGCATTGTCCATGGAAATATGTTAAAAAGGACATGTACCGTTTAATAAACCAAGCATTTCAGCGACAAGGACTGCCACTTTTGTGGCTGAAGTGCTTACAATGGGCGTAAGGCAGCTAAACTAGCAGTGCTGTCAATGAGCTCTACAGTGGCAAGATGTTGTTGTCATCATCCTCACCCTCATCCTCACCCTCAACAGTGTGTACATCATCCTCACACAATATAAATTCATCCCCGCTGGAATCAACCAATACAAAAGTCTCTGTACTTTGATGTAATTGCTGGTAAAGGCCTTCCTCGTGGAATATGTAGTTCATTTTGATGAACATCATCTTTTCCACATTTTTAAAAAATAGTCTCCTATGTTGATTGCTAACAAGGTTCCCAGCTGTGCTGAAAACTCTTTCCGAGTACACCCTGGAAGGTGGGCAGCTTAGGTAATGCAAAGCAAGTTTGTACATGGGTCTCCAAATTCCCTTTTTTTCCTCCCAGTATGTAAAGCTAGGATCAAGCACAGTCACCAAAATGTAGTGATCCGATTTCAAGATGTCGATAACTCTTGGATCCTAGCGAAGCAAATAAAATACTTGATCTACATACTTAGCGGTATTGTTTAGTTTCATCTCCTCCTTCAATGTCTCAAGCTGCTTTTCCAAAAGTCTAATTAGCGGAATCACTTGAGATGGACAAGAACACTGCCACCCCTTCAGTTTCTGTGTGAGCAATGAAGACTGATAAGACCGCTGCTACCGCTCCTGTGTCTGCATGAGAAATAGCGCTGGATCTCTGGTTGAGGGAGGTAATTATGGAATCCAAACCCCACGAGATCAGACGATGTGACAATGACGTTTTGCCTCAATGTCAGCTTGGTTTTTAGAAAACTGAGTCTGCGCATCCTTAATTATCAGTAGAGACAAGCAAAAGCATTGATCACATTTCAAGATTCTATGAATTTCAGTGTTTTGTGGTTGGCGAATCAGGTGACCGCAGGTGCGCAAAAAATTGTGCATTCAGTACAAAATGAATGTAAGTTTGAAACAAAACAATGTTTTAAAGGTAATATATAACAACAAACATCACATTCACATTATGAACAAATTTTATTTCACTAAAAAGACCTTGTAAAAGCATTTTTTTTTTATTTGAACCAATAATGAAAGAAGTCTCAATTAATTAGCCAAAAATAAAACCATTGATCCAATATTAGTAATCACCCAGTGAACAGAATGGGCAAAGGTCAGGGGTACAAAATGTGCAATGAAACATCACAGGACTAGACTTTATCACAAGGTCAACATTATTTCTTCATAGCTAATTTATGTACAAAGGAGAATATTGTGTGCAAATATAGTATCCACAGCATTGGTCATACACGTGTAACTTCGGACTGTTTGTTGTATCCCCTTTGTAGCTGCATGTACTACAGTCAATTCTGCAGGAACCCCTTTAGGATCTTATATAATATCCACTTATTGGTTGCTGAGAGAAAAATACATTTCTCGTCAGCAATGGGCCACAGGGACAGAAGGGAGATAGGATAAAATCCTGTGCAGAAAAGGTATCTTTCTTTTTCAGCCGGTCTAGGTACAGAGCAAAAAAAGCAAGAGAGCAAGTTCTGCAGGGAGTGTTTAAAGACCAAGTCACAGCAGCCAATACCAAGCCTTATATTGCAAGGTAAAGCAAAACACCAATTTACATGCTGAGTGAGACACAGTTAAATACCTCCTCTGCATAAGCTGAGTAAAAGCAGTATGTAAGCGCCAAGCTACCCATGCTATGTCTGCATCTTATTAAAGTAATTCTATCATTTTCAAATAAGCATTGCCCAAGCGATTGTATTGTGTTTCCGAAGCACAAGCAATTTATTTAGCAAAAGCAATTTGTTTAGCAGTTCAATAAATAAGTAAAATACAGTACAATATAGCCGATACATGCAGGGCCGGTGCTAGGGTCCGTGGCGCCCTAGGCACATTTTTAAAATCGGCGCCCCCCGCCCCCCACAGCACATTTTCAACATCGGCGCCCCCACCCTGCACACTTACAAAATAGTGTGTAAGTGTGCAGGGTGGGGGCGCCGATTTTGAAAATGTGCGTCTTTTCTTACCTTAACTTGCCTCCTCTCTGCTCCGTCTGCTCCCCTCCACTCACTGACACTGTCGGGCCGTGATGATGATGTCACGCCCGACAGTCAGTCAGTGAGTGGAGGGGAGCAGACGGAGCAGAGAGGCGGCGGTGGTGAGCAATAGTCCCTTCCCCCCTCCCTGTGGATGTATCTGAAGCTGTGCGGCGGCCGTGAAAGGTATGGTCAGCGGTCGCCGCACAGTTTTAAAGGAATTTTTAATCTGTGGCGCCCCCCAGGCGCCCTCCAGAGCCCGGCGCCCTAGGCAAGTGCCTAACCTTGCCTAATGGGAGCGCCGGGCCTGGATACATGATACCTATTAAAGATGTTACATTAAATCAGGAAGGTATAAAACAATACATTACATCTTCCTTATAGGTTTCATTTAGGTTCAATGACTAGCCATGTGGTCACATTTCCAGTTTCCAAAAGAAAGAGAGAGGACAAAAACCAGCATGCTTGTATATACTTGTCCAGCTAACACTTAGTAAGTTCTTCATTCATTGGTCCGGGGGTTAATGGCATTCCAGTTCCCTGCAAGTTATAGGTCAGTTCATTTGATCCTTACAAAGGGTGAGGGGAACATCCCCCACCCTATTGTTCCCATGATTTGACTCTGAATGACCAGTTCAAACCGTTATTCCGTCCACACCGGGTTAATGCTGGGGAAATAAGCTTTAATATGAGACCAAACTCTTTATCTTTTAAAACACCTGAACCATAAAAACCTTTACTACAGTATAATATATGAATAAATATACAATCTAATACATTTTACTAATAAATGAATGTGGATTGGAATATTAATAAATATGAAATATATAAATAACTAAGTGTTGTAGTGCGAGTGTGTGCGTGCGTATTTTACAGCGTGATAGCGCCATGCCCCGTGTAGCGTGGCATACTGAGTGCAATCGCACAATAAAAGTATATTAACCAATATACTTTTCGTTTATCCAATTATACGACTTCAACAATCTTATATTAAGGATCTCTCACATATTTAATCAAAAACATAACTAACAGATTTAATAAAGTTTAAGATAAAATGTGTAATTAACAAATGCTTAATAAATGCATCCAATACATATTTAATAGATATACTCAGGTAACACATATTTATTCTCTAACGAGCAGGGTCCATCATACCCTTTGCTTTCATGTCTGCATGTATTTTGTTTAACATGTATGTCACTGGTTTATGTATGTACTGTTTTCCTTAGTGTACGGCGCTGCGGAGCACTGTGGCGCCTTAAGAATCTACAATAATAAAAATATTCTCTATTTCCTACACACATACATCTGTACAAATCTACAACCTTTCTTTCCACCTGATCAACTTTGCACTGACAGAAAAATAAATTGTTTTAAAAGCAATGACCTGCAGTTTTTTAGAAAGTATTTATTTATTTTAGTGTACATTAAAGCACCAGTTATCAACATTAACTTGATAATGATCACTGGCGTCTCTATGATACGCTTCAAACGTATCTTCTTGCTGCGCACACATTTAACATGTTGAGTCACATATATCTTGAGATACATGCACCTCAGCATACACACAAAGCTACTTATGTTATTGATGCATTTTACAGCATTTTCCTACGAAAAACGCGTCCTCTACATGAGGCAATCATTGTGGAGCAGTAACTCTTCACTGCAAGCAACTAGAAAAATAAGCTTAACAGGCAGCATGAAATTTATATGACACCCAACACAAGGTTTCATTTAGGGATGAGCGGGCTCGGATATCTGAAATCCGAGCCCACCCGAACCTTGCCGATCCGAGCCGGATCCGAGACAGATGCGGGTATTTCCGCCAATTGCAGAACTGAAAGCGAGGCTCCGAGTCATAATCCCGTTGTCGGATCTCGCGATACTCGGATTCTATAAATTCCCCGCTGGCCGCCGCCATCTTCACTCAGGCAGGCCCGGCGCTCCCATTAGGCAAGGTTAGGCACTTGCCTAGGGCCCTGGGCTCTGGAGGGCTCCTGGAGGTGCCACAGAATGGTAAATGACTTTAAAACTGTGCGGCGACCGCTGACCATACCTGTCACGGCCGCCGCACAGCATTCAGATGCACGGGGAGGGGGGAAGAGGCTATTGCTCACCACCGCCGCCTCTCTGCTCCGTCTCCTCCCCTCCACTCACTAGTGTCAGTGAGTGGAGGGGAGAATATGGAGCAGAGAGGCGGCGGTGGTGAGACAACGTAAGGAAAGACGGGGTGAGGAGGGAGGAGGGCGCCGATTTTTTTTGGGGGGCGCCGATTTTCTAAGAATGCCTAGGGTGCCATGGACCCTAGCACCGGCCCTGCACTCAGGCATTGATCAGGGTTGAGGGAGGTTGTGTTAGGTGGTCCTCTGCCCTGCTATATTCTGTGCTGTGCTGTGCTGTGCTCAGTCCAGTGGTGCTGTGTCCTTTGCTCTGTCCTTCTGAGTTCAGTGGTGCTGCTGGGTCCTGTGCTGTGTCCTGTTCAGTCCAGTGGTGCTGTGTCCTGTGCTCTGTCCTTCTGAGTTCAGTGGTGCTGCTGGCTCCTGTGCTGTGTCCTGTTCAGTCCAGTGGTGCTGTGTCCTGTGCTCTGTCCTTCTAAGGGCATTGTTATTTCCCCATTATTCCCAAATTATAAAAAAATTTAAAAAAAAGTTATAAAAATTTTTAAAAAAAAATTATTATAAAAAAAAGAAATTAAAAAAAAATATCCAAAAACAATCCTGCAGTATAAGTCCATTGGTACTGCAATATTACAAAGTTCACTGATTCTGCAGTATAAGTCCACCAGTGGTACTGCAATATTACAAAGTTCACTGATTCTGCAGTATAAGTCCAGTGGTACTCTCCTGTGCCGCATATAATTATTAAAGGCTTTGCCGAGTGTGTGTGGCTTAGGGGTACGCTCTCTTGTGCTACATATAATGTAAAACAAAAATTTGGAGGATAAAGCTGCGAGGAAAAGGCTCAGTTTTCCTAAAAAAGCCGCTGGCGGGGATGCTGATAACATCTGGTCCGGACTGAAGGACCTGCCAATAATTGCAGACATGTCTACTGTTGCTGCATTGGATGCTGTCACAATAGAAAAAATGGTGGAGGATTATTTTGCTGACACCATCCAAATAGACATGTTAGACAGTCCATATTGTTACTGGCAGGAAAAAAAGGCAGTTTGGAAGCCCCTGTACAAACTGGCTCTATTTTACCTGAGTTGTCCCCCCTCCAGTGTGTACTCGGAAAGAGTTTTTAGTGCATCGGGGAACCTGGTCAGTTAGCGGCGAAGGAGGTTGCTTCCTCAGAACGTTGAAAAAATGATGTTTGCCATTATGTGACCATTCAACAGTCGTTTGCCATGAGCACAAAGTAAAACAAAATTAAAACAAATTCAACAAATTAAACCAAAAGTAAAATGCCCTGTCATAATCAAAAACAAGAGGTATTGACGTGCTTGAACTACTGTAGTGTTTATAAGTTAGAAACACTACACTTGAAAGCTTGAGCCTTTAATAGAAAAAGTCACTCTTCATTGCACGAATATTTGCAACAGCGACAATTTTTGGGTTAACAAAGTCAACAAAAAACACTTCGACCCTGTCTGTCTTTCACATACTTGATGGGATCTCAATGATGAATGCTCTGTACCATGGTCGTCTAAAACAAGAGGTATTGACGTGCTTGAACTACTGTAGTGTTTATAAGTTAGAAACACTACACTTAAAAACTTGAGCCTTTAACAGAAAAAGTCACTCTTCATTGCACGAATATTTGCAACAGCGACAATTTTTGGGTTAACAAAGTCAACAAATAACACTTCGACCCTGTCTGTCTTTCACATACTTGATGGGATCTCAATGATGAATGCTCTGTACCATGGTCGTCTAAAACAAGAGGTATTGACGTGCTATAACTACTGTAGTTTTTATAAATTATAAACACTACACTTGAAAGTTGGAGGAGGTATTGTGGCCCCGGTACCAAATTGGGTACCGGGGCCACTCCACTATGCAGTCCAGATAGAGGCGTATCAGATATTAAACAACGTCGACTGTTGCTGCCAAATCATAAATTAATGAAAATGACCTGTCATCGTCAAAAACAAGAGGTATTGACACGCTCGAACTACACCCTGTATATGCTGCAGAGGATGTAGGAGCAGGCAGCTGTGCAGTGGAATTCAGACCATTTGAAGGCGGAGGTATTGTGGCCCCGGTACCAAATTGTGTACCGGGACCACTGCACTATGCAGTCCAGAAAGCTACCTCGGTGAAACGTTTTGGACTAAAAACAATATTGTGAGGTGTGAGGTGTTCAGAATAGACTGGGAATTAGTGGAAATGATTGTTATTGAATGTTATTGAGGTTAATAATAGTGTAGGAGTGAAAATAAACCAAAAAACTTGTTTTTAACACTTTTTATGTTTTTTTCAAAAAAAATCAGAATCCAAAACCTTAAATCCGAACCAAAACCTTTCGTCAAGTGTTTTGCGAAACAAATCCGAACCCAAAACCTCAAGCAAATCTGAATCCAAAACACAAAACACGGGACACCAAAAGTGGCCAGTGCACATCCCTAGTTTCATTACAGTTTGATGGCCCTGACTATACCCTCCGAGCGGCAGTGTAAGCCAATGAGAATAGTGCAAGCAGTGGACAGTTATCAGTGCTGTAAGTATGGATGATTTGTGAAGATCTGTAGGGGCAGTGAACGGATTTAGTCTAAAAAAAAAGGAGATTCTAAACTAGGCCGTGATACTTTTACATTGCTATCTACAACAAAGCATAGTGAAAAAAGTGGGCAGCTGTGGGAATGAGTTTGTAGCTACACTAATTAAACAAACAGAGAATTGGCTCAGAATATTGAGGAAAAGTTCATGGAGCATTATGCTATTGGACTATGTAGAGATTTATGAAAAAGGACAAATATATATTTATTGCTTATGATTTTATTAATATAAGTAAAACAGTGCTAATGCTAAAGCAAAACAATTGGGTTAGGTTAAACAGTGTTGCACAATAACAAATTAAGCTCTAGGGATTAATACAGTTAGTAAGAAAACAATAATGAATGGCATATTGAAGATATCACCATGTAGATACCTAAACAGTAAAGTAAAAGATTACAAGTCTCAGAGTTAGGAGTAACTACAACTAGAAGGTGCAATTTTGCACCTTGCCAAAACCAGCTTGCACTACAGAGGGGCAAATTTAATATATGCGGACAAATTTAGAGCTGGGTGGGGGGTGAGAACTAGCTCAATACTAAATTGCAGTGCAAAAATAAAGCTGCCCAATATTTATGACACCCCAGCTCCCCGTTGGTCTCAAAAGAGCAGAACCAGAGGCTTCTTCTGAAGATGCACTAGTCCTCCACACGTGGTCCAGTGCATGCTCATAAGAGCCACACTATCTACTCTATTGAGAACAAAGAGTGGGTCCTGGAAGGCGAGATCGGCATCACTGGGTCACTACCCAAATTTTGCAGTCTTTTGCTGAAATTGTTCCTAACTATAAAAAATGGTACACTGGTAAATGGTATATTTCTGACGAAAAAGAACTTCACAGCTTATCATCATCATCATCATCATCATCATCATCATCATTTATTTATATAGCGCCAACATATTCCGTAGCGCTTTACAATTGGGGACAAACATCGTAAACTAATAAACAAACTGGGTAAAACAGACAAAGAGGTGAGAAGGCCCTGCTCGCAAGCTTACAATCTATGGGCTTACACCAAGTCCCAAATCAATGGGTAATGTACATTTTTATAATTATTATTATTATTATTATTATTAATTTTTATTTATAAGGCGCCACAAGGTGTCCGTAGCGCCTTACAGGGACAAACGAATTACAATACAATGGGAGACAGCACAGTACAGTAAGCACAGTAACTCAGTAAGCTCAATGCACAGCTAGAGGGCGGGGAAGGGGGAGGGAGGATCCGCAAATGACGGGGCCCAAGAAGGAGGGCGCGGAAGACAGGGAGACCCCCAGAGGGGGGGAGGACGGAGCGAGAGGGGACGGGGGGTGGAGGACTCTCGAGGAGGAGGAGGGCTAAGTAGCTGGAGAGCAGAGTTAGAAGTGGTGGAAACAGGAGGAGAGATGGCCCTGCTCAGAGGAGTGTACAATCTAATTTTATCATCATTTCACTTTTTATGTTGTGTCCAAGTGAGTGTAATGTGTATCCAGCACACATGACACACAATTATGCCACCAGTGTTTGACAAATAAGGAGCTGCAGATGCAGAATGATCAGGTTTGCATAAACCTCAGAACCATAATGTCAATAGAACTAATATTCATCATCATCATCATCATCATCATCATTTATTTATATAGCACCACTAATTCCGCAGCGCTGTTCCCCAATTTTTGATAGCAGCCAATTAACCTACCAGTATGTTTTTGGAGTGTTGGGAGGAAACCGGAGCACCCGGAGGAAACCCACGCAAACACAGGGAGAACATACAAACTCCACACAGATAAGGCCATGGTCGGGAATTGAACTCATGACTCCAGCGCTGTGAGGCAGAAGTGCTAACCACTAGGCCACTTCATATCTTTAAAAACCATTGCTCAAGATCTGTAAAATTACAAAAGAAATCTTTCATCACAATAATCTTAAGATTTTACAACTTAGTTTAGCTAGAGTGAAATACAATTTCTAGTGTGGAGAACTCTGGTGCCCATGCCTTTGAGATTCATCCCACAAGAACTTACTCTTCTAGAGCTAAGTTTTCCTTTAGAATCTATAAAATTGGCTCAAAATCCTCCTTAGTAGTTACACAATTATATATTGTATCCAATAAAGACCTAATTAGGCAATGTATGGGGAAATCAATATTTTGGGGGGCAGTATCTCAGGAACGGTTATAGGCCTCTATAGGTAAGGCTCTGGCTGATCAATTACTTAGGTACAAGGATGTTAATAACAAAAACATTTGGTTAGATGTCTTTTTTAACTTAAAATGGACCTGTGACCTGTGACAGACACAGTGGAGTCATTCACTTTGTGAGAGGATCTTGTATGCTTCTAGGGCATTGAATCACTAAGGTGCAGGATTATAGTGTATTGGTTGGCTACCCACTCATGAATATTAGTGCAGCACACAAAATGGCTGCTGACACTTTCGGGGGTATTCAATTGACAGCGGGATCACCGCAAAGCCCGCGCTCAAAAAATATTACCGTTAATACGGTAATATTGTCCGTAAATACCGTTAATACGGTCATTTACTCGCTGAAATCCAGCGAGGTATTACCGTATGAACAGTATTATTTTTCGAGCACGGGCTTTGCGGCGATCCCGCAGTCAATTGAATACCCCCCTTTGTGTACAGTAGATGACAAGACCACTTTGATATCATCCTACAGGTGAATGTTGTTACTTTATTAGATAGATCTATAGATAGATAGATAGATAGATGATGGATCAGTCTGACAAAACACAACTAATAAAACGCTGTGCATGTATGAATATGATAAATTATACTCTGGTGGAAAGCTGCCCAATAAAATGCTGGAAATTTATTTCAGCCAGCTATTCATCAATCAATATGCTAGCCACTGATGACCTCTGTACACCCATCCATTTCCACGTATATACATATATTTCTTAGTTTCCTACTTAAGAAACATGTGATTTCATATAAGTACATAATGATAATTGCTACCACCCACATCCTGCATTTCAAGGAAGTATATTGACCACTTTTAAGAAGCAAAATGCCATTTGCAGGATGACCAGAACATTAGTTAACTCCATTGGCTGGAAGTGAAATGAACATTCCTCATGTGCGTATTTGGTTATTAGGTTAAATAATAAATACAAAAGCAATAAACTATACAAAAAACACAGTAACAAGAATACAAGAAAATAATGACATATGTAATTCTGGCAAATTAATTTCTTAGTTTATCATGGTTAGTATTTAAACACATGTTGTGTATGTATAACATTTTATTTAATTTTTATATTCTACTTTACATTTAGACATGTATTTGATGATAAAAACTACATGGACATTTTCTGTTACTTTATTTTAATATTTATTAAAGATCTCATATGTCAGTTGTTAAGAAGAAATCTTTACTGCACAACGTCTTTTGTGCATCAATGTCTGATAACGCTGTGAGCGCATTTATCCTCTTTTTCAGCTGCAATTAAAAGACCTTGGCACTACATCACTTCTACCCATGGCATGCTCTTCACATCATTCATAAATGGTATTCCTTATCATTTTTCTTATAGTCACTGGGCATAACATATTTAACTTTCTATAACCAGCAGCAATCTGAAAATATAATAATTTTCACATTCATGACGTTGCGTGTATAAAATAAAGTGCCCAAAGAAGAGGAGCCAAGTAGGATGGAGCATCTTGGGCTGGTACAATCTGTCCACCCATGCCATAATCACAGATAATTACTAAGGCTGTTATCTGTCTTTTGCCTTCATATTGCTTCAAAGTACCTTTAATTGAATTGCTGTAATTTTTGCCCTCCCTTAATGTAGTGACTTGTGGAGTGGAAATGATCCAGTGACGTCTGAGACCATCACATGCAGCTTCGGGAGGGAGACTAGTCCATATGAACCATAAATACAGCATCCCTCCGGCTGCTTAACATAACACATTGGGGAGTCCTGCATATCTTACAATGCAGTGAGATTCCTGTTGTATTTTTTATCTTGGACCAGTCTGCAGAGCACTACTGTATGCAAGCTGGGAGCACCTGTAGCTCTATTCTGTAAGAGACAAGAGAGAGAAACTGCAAGCACAGCTACCCAAGTCAGCTCAAGGTTTGTGTCTGCCTTCCCTTTATTCCCTATCACTTTCATTGTTTTCCTCTCTTCTTTGTGCGTCCATTCTTTACTTATTTTTGCTATATCTTTATTCATTCGCTTCTTTATCTTCAGATGTTTTTCTTTACTTCAACTGTATTTTTCCCATTAACTTGCATCAGTCATCAGAATTTTATTGTTTTTCATTTGTTTGTTCACCTCTTTTTTGGTAAAATTATAATTATTTTACAAATAATTGAAATAAATAGCTATATAATACATTTTATCCTCCTTTCCATCAATTGCAAAAACATGCCTGTGACTTTACGTAAAAATAGAGACTTTTCATTTACATGTTTGTACATACCGTGCGCAAGCTACTCCTCTCAAAGTCAGGCAAGTCTCCATACGGCTAGTCGTCTACTGTACGTACTGTTGGGCTATGTGATTTACAGTCACAGGCATATTTTTTATATTGAGGGATAACTGCAATAAAATCGATTATGTTCATATTCATAAGTGGTTGAGTGCTGTAGAGTTTTGTATGGTTTTAAACTACATAGATGTCTGCACGCCACTTTAGAACAGACTGAAGTGCTATAGAATTGAGAAACACTATTATTTGTATATACTAAAATATATAGTGGATTTTAAACTTGTGTGGAACTTACCTGCACACTTTTTGCAGAAAATGAATAGAAATAAACAGTAGAGCTAGACTGCAACTCACAAGACTTTTTAAATACCAAAATCAAGTTAACTAGAAAAAGACAATGTTAGGGTCCTCTGTTATCTTAGGTCTTGATAAAGGTCCCCAAAAAGACTGAGACAGACTTTTCTTAAAGGAAAAGAACAAAACCTTTGTGTGTTCATGTGTGAGTGTCAGTCTCACACAATTACTTTGCAACTACAACAAAAATCAATTTTCGTTGCGTAAGGTTTTATCATAAGTTTTGCTTCTAATTGCTAGACATTCCTACTTTCACCTAAGAGATAGGAATTCTCAACAATACTGTCATCTTTATTATTACTGCTTTTATTTTATTAGATCAATGGAGGGGGGAGAGCTGTCTAATTCATGTTCTCCAAGGGCTGTAGCAACAGGCTTTACAGGATATTGAAGCACATTGATGTACTGTAGTGATATGATTAGTAGTGAGTTATATATTATATATTTAATAGAGTACTTTATTCTGTAAACATGAGGATATTAAAAGTTACCAAAGAGTGAGCCTGTAGATTGGGTGATACCAGGTAAACCACAAAACTTTCAGGTGATTGCTAATGTTTTTATAAACTACAGGAGAAGATCTATTAATTCTTGTTGAAAATATTAAGAGGTCTCTTTTCATACAGATATTTTCATATGAGTTTATACATTTATTATTCTAGCTAAATTGTGCAGATTTCCACCTGGACAAACCATGTTATAATGCAAGAGGTGCTAATGTCATTTTTGTGCATGCAGGGGAAATACTGTCTACTTATACATGTAGAACACAAATAATGTACATTTTTTTACACTGCAATTTAGAGTTGAGTTAGGATTTGCCCCACCTACCCACCCACTTCCAAACTGTAAATTTATCTACACTTTTAAATTAGCATGTCCTAGTCTGCAACGCTGTTGTGTCAAGTTGCAAAGTTACCCTTTCTATCTGGATTCACTTCCAAATCTAAATGAGTCCCTTTGTGAATTCTTTCTTCTATACATGTTTAATGGTTCGTTGCTGATAAAGAATTTCTCTTGATTCTTTATCTCCAATTCATTACTTATACAAAGTCATTCCTTGCTTAGTGTCACTTAGTTCATTATAATCTGCACCTGCATCAGGAACAATAGCTAAATGATGTCTCCAGTTTGGATAAATGAATTAACTGGCAGAATTCTCTGGACTCGTAGATGACTCGTTGTTTGCCATATTGTGTACCATCATAAACAGAGTCTGCAAGCACAGCTATCATTTTCCGTTAGGGAATTTTACATGCTCATTTAAGATCATTTGTACATAGTTGTTAGTGAATCTGCTATAAAACAACATTTTCAATGTTTTTTTAAATTTGTGTCTGTTGATTACTTTTTACATGTCCTGGCTAAATAAGTTTCTTAGGTTATATGATATTTACATATATTTGAAATAATATTTTATTGTACAACATACATTTTGTTTGACGGTTATTTGTCTTTTTTCAGATGGAAAAGTGCACCTGTCTCCTGTTGGTATCCTTAATATTGTGTGCCACTATCACACAGACCTTTGGACTAGTGTTAACAGTAAGTATACATTCTGATAAAAGAATTACATCACAGATACCACATGATATGCTACTATGTATTACATGTTCACTAGATGAGTTTCTGATCGCTGGGAACTAGATACAGGAACTGAAGACAGAGGGTACCGGTATTTTTAAAGTTATATTCCAGGGAGTAAATGTATTAAAGTACGTTTTTTTCAACTAGCCGGAAATCGGCGAGTTGACAGTTACAATTTAAAGCGGCGCTGGCTTGTAAAGGCAAACAAGCCAGCGCCGCCTTAAATCTTAGCTGTCAACTCGCCGATTTCCGGCGAGTTGAAAAAACCCGACTTTAATACATTTACCCCCAGAGATTGACTGTAGAGAGAGCTCACTTTCAGTTATGTTGCAAGAATATCTTGCTGAATTTGTGTTCTTCAAACCTGGTTACAATCAAGACATGGGGGTATATTTGCTATGCGAACCGCCGATTCCTGGTGCTTTGAAGTCATTTTCTTCAAACGACAATTCTATTAAAGACAAATCTCAATGGCTTTAATAAATGTGCCGTTTCAAATGATTTCAAAGTTATGGAAATCGGCGGTTCTACGAAACTGCCACATAGTAAATATCATAGTAAATATACCCCAAGGGCTTTATTTACTGCATATGCTAACATGGCACATTTATAAGGCAGCACAGTTCACAGGGGAGGCATGTAAATGTTTTTATGTTACTTTTTTGTTATACTTAGGGATATATTTACTAAACTGCAGGCAACCAATCAGATTCAAGTTATCATTTATTTAGTACATTCCTCAAAATGACAGCTAGAATCTGATTAGTTGCTATAGACAGCATCTCCACTTTTTCAAATCTGCAGTTTAGTAAATATACCCTTTAGTGTTTACCAACCATATTTTCCTATGCAAACTGATTTGTTGCTAAGCACAACAACTCCATTATTCCTGTTTCAAAGGTTTGATAAATCTACAGTAACAATCAAGAAGGGCAGCGTGTTAGACAGAGCAACCTGAAAATGTGGCGTTCACAATAATGCCCCTGATCAGTATAGAGTAGCAATTTTCACTGTTCTTTCAGGTGTTTTTGTTCTGCAAACTGTACTATTTTATGTGTACTCTCCCTAGGATTCCAGACTTGTCAAGTTCTTAGTGTTGGAAATCTACAACCTAAAATACAGATTTATTTGCTAGAATTCTGACTCCAGAGTCACCTGGATTAACAAAAGTAGTGTGAATAGAATCATGTGGTTGTTTTATTTCATTTGGCACCTTAAAGGCAGCAATTGGATTTAATAGATAATAAGTCCATTTTTGGTTTTCTGTTTAAAAAATATGAGAGCCTGACTAATTGTAAAAGCTGTTTTATGCATCTTTGTTCAATTAAAACCTTCTCTCACAGACTATATACGGAAATTTTGATGTAGGATATTATGTCATAAAGCCTTTTTTGTTTTTAGCTTAGTCGCATGTTCCCCTTATTTCCTGGTCAGTCCCCTTAGCAACTAATGTTAAATATTATGCTTTTCCTAGCATCGTCTAGCTCTGGTTAAAGAATATAAATGGGTATAGGGATGGAACCTATTGGGTCTAATGACACCATACCCACTTGCACTTGCGGCGGCACTACGGCATCTTTTGGACACTGCATGCTCTATGTCAATCTTATTCATGTGTTATCAAACTACAACATTTCCTGAGTGTGGCCCATTGATAGGGTGAGTCTGATGTCATTGAGGCAATGGGGCTAGAACAAGAGGGTCTGACAATAAGAGAGCAGTCAGACATCGTTCCTTATATTTACTTATTGGTGGGACAGACAAGGCTGAACAGTACATGCGATCTGTCCTCCGTGGCCCCCACTGTGCTCACAGGAGCATGCATGGGGATCCGCATGTTCTTTGGTGACTCTGGCGGCATGTAGGGGCAAGACTACTGCTACATACATTGATGGGGCGCAGCGGCTATGGGCTCCTCCTCACCCTCTGGCCCCGTAGCTGCTGCTCCCCCTGCAATGGAGGAAGTTTTGCCAGTGGATAGAGAGGTATAGCATAAAACTATGTATAGCATATAGGCACAATTAAAATAAAATATGTTTGGAGCTTAGAGTACCAATAAAACTGATATATACTGAATGTCTCTCACAAAGGGTTCTGAGCTGCAGGCAATGGCATCAGGCTTATATGTACATAATGATTAGAGACCCGGATCAATTTTAAAAATAATAATAATAAGTTGCAGAATAATAAAAATAATACTTTGCAGAATAAAATGCAGGGTATATAGTTTGTGGGTTGAATTAATTTTCTAAAAGTAGTACTAACAAAAAGGAGAAAAAATATAACAAAATAACCCATACAGGGATTGTTCTGTTTTGAAGCTTTAGGGATTTTATATTCTGCAGATATGATTAATGTTCCATCATGTGCATAATGGAAATGTTTTATGCAGATATAATCTACCTACTTATATAACTACACCTAATTCACTTATATCATGAGAGTCATTTATTGCAGACTCTAAGGCAGCACGATAAAACTGCAGCCAATTTAGAAATATTTAGATTATAGAATGATACAATCTTGAAACTACACAGTCATTCAATATTGATGTTATATTATATTATGATTTATTAGTCATACCGTCAAAAATACAATTTGGAATCATAAATACTGACTATGGGATAATAGGAATAAGTACAGCACAAACAGAAATGTAGAAATATTCCACAAATAAATTAGCACATTTGCGTTTGTCTAGACTTTGTATAACATTTTTAATATATTAATTTATTTTGTTTTGCATGCAAATGTAACCAATAAACCCAAAAAAAAAAAACACAAAGCATAAAATGTATACAGATGGGACAAATTAACTTCCAATATATGGCAAACTGTAGCACTAACCCACTCACATGCCTTGTACTCACATATTTTTCATGAGTAAATGAACATTGACACCTTCCTAGGGAAGGCAGAGACAAAGTTCTCACCTTGCTTCCCTGCTCCCAGTTTGTACCTCTTCCCCAGTCAACATGCTTACTGATTGTAGGAGGGAGCACAGTATGATACCAATCACCAGCGCTTCCTCCTGCAGTCTTTCTACTAGCAGAGCAGAGATAAGAAGCACACGTAGCGGAGGTGCAGGCGGTGATTATACTTCTTCTACCTTCCAGTTTATCTACATCAGGATCAGGCTGAGCTGGGGGGCAGGAGGGGGCACCTGTTCCCCAGGTTGGTCTCATAGTAGGCTACGTTGGGCCATCTGCATTTTTTCTTCCTTTAAAATGTTTATAAAAGGCTGCAGAGTCGAGTCTTGCTCCCTGGGCTAAAATTTGCCAGCCCTCCCCTGGCTGTTAGTCACCACTCTGCAAATGTAATGACTACAGGTGGAGGTAGCTAGTCTTTTGTGTGTGTTTGTGAGTGTGGGGTGGCTAGAAAGATCACCTCCGGCAGCTTAAGTGCTTGTACTGCTGCCGTTCTGTATGGTGAAACACACTTTCGTGTATCCCACCATTTCAATTACACTTGCTCCATCCGTATACATATACAGGAATGTAAGAACAATTATAGAGGTATTTTAGAGACAACATATGTGAGGAAATCACTTGAATAAAACAACTACCTAAACAGTCACTGATGAGAGTGAGCATGGGGGCTGGAAATCTGTTGGTATGGAATCTATGGAAATGGACCTTACCTACTGCAACCAAATACTATTAAATTAAAAGACACACATTTTATATTCTATATGCAGTACAATTCAACACAATACTTCAAAAAAACATCATAGTAACAAATTCCACTGATGATATACTGTAACACCTATGCAGATCTGGATTTAGATTTTTTGCCTCCTAGACCATTTTTGTTTAGCCCCTCAGCTATCTTACTTGCCACAGTGCTTCCTGGCACTAACCCCAACCACATCCCATGTGTACAGGAGGATGTCTAAAAAATAAAGTAGATTTTAGGAGCCAGCCACACAAGTATTTATAGTAGCCCAATATATCTATGCAGTTCAGAGATGTGTGTTTCCGATTTCCTGGCAGTGAACATTCACTTGGTGTGCAAGTCTTCATAAATTATGATAATGAACTGCTTCAAAATGGTTAATTGGCTTCTAATTAAATGGGCCATAGAATATGTGTGCATGTATGCGAAGATTAGATTGTAAAGAGCTGCTCAATATGTTGGTGCGATATAATAATTATTATTATTATTATTATAATTATTATTATATATGTATCTTTTGGTCATTTTATTTGCTAATTGATTTGTGACTTTGAATGTCATTTCTTTGCTTTAATAGGGGAAAGATAAACGAGGCTGGACACTGAACAGTGCAGGTTACCTCTTAGGACCACGTAAGTGATAAAACCTATGTTATATACAGCACATTTTAGCATTATACTTTGTTTAGCTTTGCAGCAGATGTTTGGCTTTATAGCAACTGATAAGGACATATATACCAAGAACAGAGCTATATATACATTAAAACAGGTCTTCTATTGTCTGATGTTTGTGTTTGTGCTTTAAGTTTACAGTTGGTTCTTAGGCTTCTTTGAATTTGTCCAATGCATGCAGTAAGTGTTCACTAATACCCAGGGCCGGTGCAAGCTTTCTAGGTGCCCTATGCAAAGTTTATGCAAAGTACCCCAAATACCCTGCTCCCAGTCCCTCACATGCACAATCAGCTTTGTCCCCCAAATACCCTGCTCCCAGCCCCTCACATGCATAATCAGCTTTGTATAATAAAGTGACTAATCTTACCTACTCCTGACTGGCTGGCAAGGCTGCAGTCCAGATGTAATGATGCCCATATGCCCTGATGCCTTGACATTGTATGTTGTTTTTAATACATTGGTTGAAATGTACCTACAAATGCACTCATATAAAGTATTGCTGAAAGGTGCAAAAGACGTCCTGATGGAAGTATTACATCTAATTACATATTCTTTATGCCACACTTTGTAATATGATTAGCACTAAGTACATAAACAGTAATAATAAGTACAGGCCAATACCTAGATTCCACGATCTTAGAGTATTTGTAAAGTTCAAGTCCATTTGCATAGAGAAGTCTGCTCTCCACCCTACGCTAACTAGGGAATGGCCCCTTAAATGCATAATCTTTCCCCTGTAAAGTTCATTTACATATCTTATCAACAAGATAATCCTTCTGCGTCATGTCATTGTATGTAATTTGTTTGTGTCATGATCCCCTCAATGTACAGTGCTGCGCAATATGTTAGTGCTTTATAAATAGAAGATAATAACATTGCTACAATAACATGTTGTCTCTACATGTCATTACTAATGCTCCCTCCGTGGCTCAGGCAGTAGGGGCCGTAGGTAGGAGCCGTATATGTCCTCAAATTGGCTGAGTGGCTGTGTGATGTCACTCAGCCTACCGGAGCACAGCAGCGGCTGCTGAGGAGCCTAGCGGTGGCTGCTGAGGAGCACAGCAGTGACTGCTGAGGAGCACAGCAGTGACTGCTGAGGAGCACAGCAGTGGCTGCTGAGGACTTTAGCAGCCACTGCTGTACAGGAAACTCCTCAGTATTGCAGAGCAATGCAGGGCACTCCTTTTACATGGTGCACTGCACCAATGGTAGTTTGTGGTAAACAACTGCCTTAAGCTGCCTAATGGTAGCGCCGGGTCTGCTAATACCATCCACACGGGTTTCTGATCAAAATAAGTACACATGTACAGATGCTCAGAGGCATAACAATAGGGGTGCAGGGACTATGAGGACCAGCAATGCTGGCAGCCATCCTCTATGGCCTCCTCTCCACCCGAAGCCCTGTTCCATTCTTTTTAATGACCTCTTCTTCATGCTCAGGAGAGGCCCTTGCTCTCCTCTATTGACAACATATTGGGTGGTGTGAGAGATGAGAATGACACTACCAAACCCCTGCCCAAATTTCACTTTAGGGCCCGACAATGCATGGTTCCGCCCCTGCAGTTGCACTTCACAAATTGGACATGTATGTAAAGAAGAATTCCAGGGTCCTATAGAATGTTCTCCAAATCTTCCCCTACCAATTAGTTGAAATTGGGATCCCTGGGACAATTTTTGTTTAACAAGTACTCAACCCTTCCTATCCTACCTTCAGAGTGTGTTCTCCGAGTCTGTACAATGTTCAAAGGGAGTCAGTGAGCAAAACTGATTGTCAGTTGGATCTGAACTTGTGCAAAAAGGGTATTTTAGGGAAGCACAACACATGTGCTTACTGCAGTGCAGATGCAATTTGTGCCTGGTTTTATGCCAGGCCTGTCCAACCTGCGGCCCACCAGATGTTGTGAAACTACAAGCCCCAGCATGCTTTGCCAGTAGACAACCAGTTGATAGCTGGAAGGGCATGCTGGGACTTGTAGTTTCACAACATCTGGAGGGCCGTAGGTTGGACAGGCCTGTTTTATACAAACACTCCTAATGTTAAGCAAAGTGCATAGATTTTGCATGTAAAAATGGCTAAGTCTGCTGGGAAGCAATATTTTGTATCTTATGATAAAAGGAGCTGGACGATGTGTGTGTTCTTTGCTGAATGTAGACTAAGTGTATAACTGCTACACAAAATAGAACTTGCTCGATCAATTTATAAGTAAATGTAATATTACATTTGTATTGCTGAGCGATTTTTGTGTGTGCTAGGAGCTAGAATAAGTTTTATGGTGCTAAGGCACAGTTAGAGGTATGTATCCTGTTTGTTTGTTTTTCCCTGCTAAAAGATTTGTTTAAGGCATAAATGAGGCTAAACCACAAAGTATTTTATGAGAAAATCTAAAAAGTTTACATTTCTGAAGACTGGTCCTAAACAGAAAGTAGAATGGACTTTAAAGTGATGTTTCCACTTTTGTACATTTCAAGTCAGACTTTTAAAAGCTGCAAAAGTAAGTACAGATTGACTTTACGGAGGACGCCCACATGAGGCGATGTACCTATGCATGTGCAAGGAGAACAAATAGGTGCATTTTTGTAAGATGTAAAACTCAGCATGGTCCTCATGTTTCACACTTTATATGTTAAGCTATGGCCAATTGGTCATCTAGCACCCAACACACAGAGTTAATTTGCTTTGACTGATTTTCACCTTTTATGCCTTGGGAAATATTTTTCCATTTTAAGAGGTAGGATGACATGACAAGCCAGATGGCCTCCAGAAATGGGCGCTATTGTTTCAGAGGCGTTCATCTACTACTTATCTAAATTATCCTCTTTCCCTTGGTTTGAGATGTTCTCAGTGGTCACTGTACTGCAGTATATATAAGCTGTTGTTGTTTTAAGAGATTGCTGTGATGACATTTCATCACAGTACTACTTCTGCTGCTACAGTTCTTGCCATTGCCTACAATCTATGCAAGGGGGCAAGCAAGGAGAAACAGGGGTAGCATGGCATAAATACAACCTTTGACAACTAAAGACAGACATATGGGACAGACGTTACGACTTAATGCACCCCTCCCTGCCCCCAAAAACAGACACGCTGTAGTAAATGTATCAGAGTGTGGTTTGTGCAGGTTTTGCCTTTAATCAAATCATCCATTTTAAATCTGCTCAGCAAGATCACCGAACAGTGCCAATTTGCCAGAATGGCACTTTGATACATTTACCCCATGGAGTGATTGTGATGCCTTCCTCCTGACTTCCAGAAACAATCAGACTGGTAAGCCATTTGCCTCCACTTGGCAGCCAATGCTTTAAACAAGCCAAACCAGTAGCTAAAACAATGGATTAAACTAGCTAACATAAAGCCTATGGCTGAAATAAGGAGAGTGTCATTACTCCACAAAAGATGACAGCTCCAAAGCATTTTCTTCAAGTTACATTCTATCTAAGTATTGTTAAATCAAGTAGCAGGCTACAGTCATACAAAATAAATTAAAACATTCTAAACATGTATAAACACATGCTAAATATAAAATACATGCTAAAGGTAATATAGCAATCTCTAAACATCTCTTTTCTCTGTAATGTATAGGTGCATTACAGCATGTGTTTATCAAGATATCAATTACCCCCATAGTTCCAGTATCAGGTATAATTTTGCAATTTATCCTCTTGTTTTTGTCCTTTTCTCTAAGTCAATTTAATCTCCTGCGGTGATTCTGTAAACTTATTTTCATTAAGTAGATCAAAGTGGCCTAATGTGGGTCTGTTACTACCAGATGCCAGCTTGGTTAGACTGGCTAATAGCCGTCATCCTTTATTTCAGGTCGTATTGATCAGCTTTTACTGATTAAGGAAATTCCCATTGCAATGGGGAGAGAAGAATCACCTGGGCAATGTAAGTAGGTTAGGAGAGGGCCAGTTCAACTTTTAATGGAAAACCGAATTTAAATGAGTTTTAAACAGTGCTACTTAAAATACATAAACAAACATGATTCAACTATACAAACATA